>NW_017307544.1:315917-419523 GCF_000935625.1 Nanorana parkeri | reverse complement strand
CTGCAGCTCTCTCCTCCCTGCTGGGGTCCCAGAGGGGACACAGACCGTTGCAGGAGGAGAGACTGTCTGTCAACCAGCTATGCTGTGACTCTACATTCGGTGCAATAGCCAGCCTGCAATTGGCTATTTCAAATTGCAGTAGCCAACAGCAGGCTTGCACCTGCCCACCGCTTGCTGTCAATCAGCAGAGGTGAGGACTTGAAGGTGAACTTTCTCCCCCTTAGGTCCTTCCTCTGCTGATTGACAGCAGAGGAATAATTCTCAGGTCAATATTCATGGCTAACTTTAAACTGATGACTGGGCTTTTATATTTTTAAATATATAGTCTGTGTCTCTCTATCTATCTATCTATCTATCTATCTATCTATCTATCTATCTATCTAGATCTAGATAGATAGATGGATATCTATCTATCTAGATCTAGATAGATAGATAGATATAAAATTTCACATTTAGGTTACTAATCTGTATTGAGATTGTAGTCCATCACAGGAGTGAGCTTGGAGAGGTGGCTACTTTACAACACACACAGGGGACCATGGGGAACAAAAGTAACCACCCTCCAGAAAGAAGGACAGTGTCAGCATGAATTCAGAGATAATGTGAGGATCTACAGCTAAGTGATGCACAAATGTAGTCCCTTTCACCCTAAGTGGAGTGACTCTTTAAATGTATTGTTGCTGGAATTGAATTCAGGCTGGCTGATTTATAGTCTGTAATCATTTCGTAATTCCTAGGTGTTCTGCTATTGTCTGCACCTACCTGTGTTGGGGAGTGACCCTGCCACAGAGTGTGGCAGCCAATGGGAGAACATTGGGGGCGTTTATGCCTCACCAGCCAAACACTAGGAGTTTCATGGCCATTGGTGCCATGAAGTTGAAGTGCATAAATACTCAGGAATTGCCATGTGCTCAAGGCAGTCTGCCCCCGGGCCTAGCCTGGGGTAGGGTGTACACAGTTGGACAAACTAACTAGGTCTGAAGTCTGCAATAGTCCATATGTGGACCCAGGTGGGGTCTGGAATAGTCTGGGATGGAGAACCAGAGGAGCCCTTTATATGCTGCAGGTGCCAGGAATGCCAAGATGGCATGGACCTCAGGATCAACTCTGGTATCCCTCCCAGAGAAGATCTCAAGCACATCCTCTATCTAATTGTGGTTCTATTACACAGTGTCATCCTCTGCTACTAAAGTATTCCTGCACTGTGGAAGCGAAACGATGGGTGAGTCTGAAGTTCTGTGTTCCTCAGATGTCTGCAGCCCTATACCCCCTCTCCCTGTTTTGCTTCTGGTTTTGTTAAAGCATTATAGAATTCTAAAAGTGACTGGCACCCTAATTCACCACACACCTCCCACAACCTGGCTAAGGCTGGCCATACACTGCTCTATCTTTCTCGTTGAACCCCGGGCTAAATTACATAAATAGATCAGATTCCTCCATCAACTATTCAAATGCGTTCCTTTTGTCAGAATACCTGAACAGAGCCGGAAGCTCATTGGCTGCTGGCTCTGTTTGTTCAAAGATTTTCTGACCGCCTCCTTTGATCAGCTGATCGAGGGATGTCAGTCGAAAGGTTGCAGACAGTGGCACCCACTGTGTGAATTTAATTGGCACTGTCACGCCCTCCCCTGCCCCAAAACGCAAAGAGACTTTATGTATGCAATCCCTTGTGTTCTAGGCACAGGACATTGCGGTAGACGCGCGGGCTGGTGGAAACGAGCACTAAAGCTGGCCATACACTTGTCATTAAACAGCGTGGATGAGGAAATCTCCCCACCGGGCTATTGTATTATGACAGCAGCGGGTATGCTGCAATCACTGCTTGGCCAAGATTTTTCAGACTAGCTCCTTCGACAAAATTCATTTTTTTCTCTAAGGGGGTCGAATGGAGTCACACACTTCTCAGATTGCTGACAAAATTCATGTGCTAACTAACTAGTCTCCATTCACACTTGTGCATCTTCATATTCATGTTTTTTTTTTCCCAGCAAATTTGTGTAGCACTTTGTGTGTGAAAGGGTCCCTCAACTGCACATAAGCTGCTGGTTACGACAAACAGAGCGTCATGGAGTAAAGGGACAGCACGTCTATACAGCTGCAGAGTCCAGCTCTTTATGGGAAAATCACAGGTTCCCCGTAAAGTGGACCTTTACCCATATCTTAAAAAATCCCAATAAACACACCTTTAGAAATGTTTAGTAATGACAATCTACAAACACATACTTCTAGATAATTGCCGGCTTTGTATTCTTTGCACACCTTATTTCTCTTTTCTTCCACATTCTTCTCACAGTGGCCATGTTTACTAAGGCCAGATTAATCCATCTCCCTTTACTTCCTGGAACTCTGGCACATGTGACCATGCACATCATCTCAGGGGAGGAAAATGCCTTTCCCTGAGATCTCATGAGATTACAGATGAGATTTCCCAGCAATGCTCTGCTGATGTAACCTCCGCAGGATGCAATGTGGAACCAGGAAGTAGATGAACTCTATTTGTAAGTAAATAAAAACAAGTTTGTTTAATTAATTAATGTAAGATTATTTTAAATTAGCATGCAGAGCTGCATGCTGATGTGATTTTTAGTGAAAGGGGGCAAAGGTCCTTTTTTAAGATGTGAACTTCTGTCTGTGTATGTTTCAGTTTTTGATATATACAGTCAGACCAGATTAGCTCCTTTTTTTTTATAAATTAGGGCTATAAGGAACAAAACATTTCATTTATTTGTTACTTGGATTGTTTGCTGAAGCTACTGTGATTAATACTGTCCATTTTGAGCATATGTATTCACATGGTTTGCAGCAATTAGAAGAAAATCTATTTTCATTCAAGGCACTTGTGCAGTCAGGGCTGGATCAACTAAGCACAATAAGTATGTTTTTAGGGCACCAAGAGAAGGGAGCACCATAGAGTTTTTGTCCATAGCTATCTTCCCTTTAAAGGATAAGTACTTTAACCGCTTGAAGACCAGGTGTTTAGACCCCCTTCCTGGCCAGGTAATTTTTCAGTGTAGAGCGCTGCAGTACTTTGACTGACATTTATTCCGTCATGCAACGCTGTACTGAAATTAATTTTATACCATTTTTTGGGGACAGATAGAGCTTTCTTTTGGTGGTATTTAATCACAACTGGGGGTTTTATTTTTTACTATATTCAGTAGCAATTACTGAAAATTTTGAAAAAAAAAAAGTTTTTTTTTACATTATGTTATAAAACAACCAATATTACCCACTTTTTTGGTAAAATATAAAAGTCAGGGTCACGTCAGGTAAATAGACACCAAACATGTCAAGCTTAAAAATTGCGCGCACTTGCAAAAAACTAGCATACCCAACATTGGCCATAGGCGACGCTTTAAAAGCTTTTACAGCTCATCAGTTTAGTGTTATCAGTGATTGATGGCCCTGTAATTATTGCTCTCATTCCGATATTCGCGGCGATATGTAACATGTGCGGCGTAATAGGCGCAATCGTCGTTTTCGCAGGTATGCGCACCTGACGCATGTTTACATGCGTGTATGTAGGGGTGGGGACTTTAAGAAAAATAGTTTTTTTTTATTCTTTTTTATGTGTAACTTAAAAAAAAATTAGGGGGAAACTTTATATTTTTTTCCTTTTTTTTTTTTTCACTTAACGTTATTGCTATCACAGAGGGGGCTGAAAAACCCCTCTATGTGATAGCAAAAGAGATGACAGGTCCTCTTTATGGAGACATCAGGGGACTCCAAGACCCCTAATGCCACCTAGGACCCCCTGAAGAAGCTGATGAAGCACCACGAGAATGCGGAACTGATGTAATATACAACACTTCCGCATTCTGACAGCGGAGAGGGGACCGGAGGGAGATCGTGAACCGACCTCCCTCTGATCCCCTGTGACAGAGGCAGTATGCTGGTCCCGTGCTCACACCGGAGCCCGGGACCAGCTTGACAACGGGAGGGGGGGGAGCCGCGGGGGGGGCGCACTTCACGGGACCTCATACAAGCGATCCGCCGGCTCTATAGTCGGCGGATCGCTTGTATATTAACGGGCATCGCTGCCTGTTTTCAAATAACGGGCATTTCCCGCTCGCGGGCGGATGTAACAGGCCCAGTTGCATCCAAGAAGTTAGGTAGTTAAAATAAAGAGCACCTACCCTTTTTGCCCTGAGCTACCAATCCCACATTCCCCCTCCCCAGATGTATACTAACAAGCGATTCGACTGCCACGACCTCCGTTGTTTATTTACATCCCGTTCCACAAGTACTTTCTCTCCTGGCCACGTAGGTGCATTACAGCCTCACAGACTTCTGGCTGGGGGATGAAGGTAGACCTATAGACTTAAACACCACCAGTGTTTGGCTTTGCTAAGGGCATCACTATCTCTTAATATGGTAGTGCTGCTTAAAAAGTAAATTTGTCTCCCAGAAAAATAATACAGGTCTTTTTTAATCAAAAAGGAACAAGGAATATCATTAAACACTATGCCCATCATCTCCGTTTATGAGTCATTTCCACAGGAGGTACCTTCGCATCTAATAATTTCTCATTTGAATACCAATAATATAACAAAATAATATTAGTATTTGGAAATTGTTATTGTTTTTTATGCTGACATGCCTACAGTATGAGGAGATAAACCCCCAATTAACCCTTGCAGGGCGGACGCAGCCCCGCTGCAAGGGTTAATAACATTTCTGCCCAGAGTTCTTTCAGTGTATCTCAACAACAGCGATTCACTGTACCGTATCTATGAAGGAGCAGCATTGTCATCCCAGGCTGCTCTCCTGATTTGCTCTCCTGATTTTTAATCACCTCCCCTCTTCTCATCTCATACAGGGGTGTTGCAGAAGATAGCTGAGAAAACTGATAACATTGTTTAGGTTTTCATTTCAGTCCACAGTTACAGCCACTCAAGATTTCTGACAGAATTAACAGAATTGTTTTTGTACTCGCAGAAAATATACTTGGGCTGAAAAATTAAAACAAATGCCACTATATCTATGGACAGCTTCCACTTGTGGTAGAGTGTGACAGAACATTAACCTTATAGATTAACAGGTCTATTCAGAAAAGGGTGAAGAGTTTGGAGAAGGCAGGAGAAGTGATCAATGTTTCTCTCTTTTACTTATAATGAAAATATAAATTCTTATTTTTTTTAAAAGTAATAAATTCAGCTTGTACTTACAGCAGTTCCGGGAACAGATGTGATCGCTACACCAAGAACAGCTGGCGGTGATTTCCACAATCAATTGTTAGTTCAGCAATAGTTAAGAAAAAAGAAACAACAAATAAGATAGCAGGTCACATCTAAGAGAATTTGTGTCATAAATGGCTGCGTGAACTCGTTCAACGTATGACTGCACAGACAAGTTCATTGGTCAAAAAGAATAGCATGAACAGATTATATACCATTATGTATAACCAAAGTGCACTAGAGAGGCAAGGACAAAATTAATTCTGCTGAGCATGCAAATACAATAACCTTGATCTCATCAATACTTTGTAATTTGTAGCCACCACATTTAAGCTGCAATATATTAATTTATTGTTTTGGGGTTAAGATATACACTTTAGGTGCTTATACGTATTTGATGTTTCCATGAACAGTGACACCTGTATATTTTTTACTGCCTCAATGGTAAATGATTTGACATATTTCTATTGATCATTCTTGAGATATCTGCCATACCGAACGCAGAGGTGAGTAAAGAAGCCAATAAGCAGCCTTGTTTATAAGATTGTAACTGGAGACGGGGGGTGGGTGTTGGCGAATGTTGCTTTGAGTTTCAAGGCTGTGAGTTTCAAGTGCTTTATGCCTATAGCCTATGGTCGTAGGATTGTATGTTTAAAGAGTATTTCCACTTTTACAGCCAAGGTGGGATAACACCTATTTTATATTTGTTACATGCTGCCATTCACATAGCAAAAGCTTAAAAAAAAAAAATACAAAAAATGCTGCCTGTAGTTTAAATTGCTTTTATTTGGGTTAGGGGTTTAGGGTTAAAATGTCTTCTTGTTTCTATGTCTTTAAAATGTTAGGAGGGTCTGTGAGGGGTGAGGGATCTGGGGTGGCTTGCCCACTGTATGTTAATGAAGCTTATCAGTTAAACTGAATCCTCAAATTTTAGTTCCAAATCCTTCCATTAGGACAGACCACTGTAAAAGGGCTAAGAAAAACCAGGAGTCAGTCATCTTCCCTGCTTTAACAAAACAGCTCAAAGGTAAGAACTGTTTTTTTAAAAGTTATTTTTTAGTACGCTGTGTGAACAGGAACACAACAAGCATATGGAGAGGGTTTTCTCAAGTTTGACTGCAAAAGTGGAAACACACTTAAATTTTTGCTGCCACCTGCTCTTTGACTCTTGTCCATGAAGAAAGCCCTAATACCCCTAAAAATTATACCCCTAAAAAGTG
Organism: Nanorana parkeri; assembly: GCF_000935625.1. NCBI lineage: Eukaryota > Metazoa > Chordata > Amphibia > Anura > Dicroglossidae > Nanorana > Nanorana parkeri. Next base: position 413,126 of record NW_017307544.1, on the reverse strand, counting down.
CTTTCATTTTGCCTTCACTATTGACTACAATGCATTTCACCAAAATAAAAATAATTCAGGTCAGACACTGAGTGAAAGTGACACTAAACTCTAGGCGTTTAATCTTAAAAATACATTCAAGAACCCTATTAACGAAAATGTATCTTATTTGTGTATCACTCGGCTGTAGATCCTCAAATCACCTCTGAATTGGTGCTGACACTGTCCTTTCTTCTGGAGGGTGGCTACTTTTGTTCCTCATGGTCCCTGTGTGTGTTGTACAGTAGCCACCGCTCCCGCGATGGACTATAATCTCACGTTTAGTTTATGAATCTGCATTGAGATTGTAGGGTATTGTCACGTACCTTAGGGGAGTCTGAGATGTCGAGGGCGGCCTCTCTCACTTCTCTGGTCTTGGGGCTCCTGAATGGGTACAGGAGCACCGGGGCAAAGAGGGGCAGGAGTGCCAGTAGTAGCTGAATCCGATGAGCAGGAGCAGCAGACAAGAATAGCAGGGTAGTCAGGACAGGCCGAGGTCATCAACGTGCAGGCAGCGTGGTACAGAGGATGAGGCAGGAGGATGGTCTGGAACAAGCTGAGGGTCAATCACCGGAGAGAAGCAGAAAGGTCAAAGCCAAGTCGGGTCAAGATAACAGGAACACTTCAAGAGCAGGATACAGGAACACAGGGAAGCTGACGATCTGACAGCAAAGGAGGTTTGTTAGTCACAGCCTTATATAGCCCAGAGGGCGCCAAAAACTCAAACAACGCATCGGCGCAAGGTCGCGCGCATGTGCGTGTAAACGCGCGCGTGACACACACGTTTACGCAGAGACGCTGCACGTGATACAACTCTATTAGCTGCACCATGCGCATGCGCAAACAGCGATGAAATAATCCTGGCTCTGGCTTCCTGACAGGTAACATGGAAGCGGGCTTGGAGTGGTGACTACTTTACAACACACACAGGGACCATGGGGAACAAAAGTCGCCACCCTCCAGAAGGAAGCACAGTGTCCGCACAAATTCAGAGATGATTTGAGGATCTACAGCTGAGTTTTTGTTAATAGTTCAGGTACTTGAATGCATTTTTAAGGTTTAATTCCTGAGTTAAGTGTCCCTTGAACGTTCTGAACTCAATTTAAGCACTTCTTCTTATTGAATCCAGGTGTGCAGTTGTAGAATAACCAAGTCTCAGTTCTGAATCTGGCATAGCAGTTGATAGGGGGGGATGAATATGTCTCAACACTTCAAGAATGCTAACAAAAAAGTACTGCTGCAGATCAATTTGTTACATTATCCTTCTCCACTCCATTGGCAACTTACAAAAACCTCTTAGCTTAAGAAACATTTAAGGACTTCCGGTTCCGGCGCCTGATGTATTGGAAGCAGAGTGCAGAACTCCAGCGCGGCTAAGGCTAATCTCTATATAAAATCGTGTCACAGGAAACCGTAACCCGAAAAAGTAAATCGACAAACTACATTGTTCACTACATTACCAGGAACATGGACAAATTCCTTGCTAAACGGCGTACTGGACCTCGGGGAAAAGGCACTCCTGTCCGGGGTAAGTGACCACCGACCCAACACAAGATGGCCGCCACTCCTGATCGTCAGGATGTCAGCGCCTCTTCGGAGGAGGACATGCCTGCCTTGTCCGACCACAGCATCATCGCTGCAGAAGTGGCTAAATTGCTTTGCCCCACCCTCCAGGATGCCGTGAACAAGGGGATGCAATCCCTGCGCCAGGATCTACTGCAACAAGCCCAAAGGATCACAGAGGCGGAATCCCGTATAACGTCCTTGGAGGAAGGAGCGGACTCGTCGGCGGCACATTTACAATCCACCGACAAGCAGGTCCAACAGCTCCTAGACAAAGTGGACGATCTGGAGAACCGCTCGCGACGAAACAACATACGGATAGTAGGCCTCCCAGAGTCCTATCGACCATCGCTGTTGGCGTCTATCTGTGCAATATACATACCGGACCTCCTCGGCCTAGACCCTGGATGCAAGGTGGAACGTGCTCACCGAGTGGGGCTCCCCAACCCGGACAGGAAGGGTCCGCGCCCAGTAATAGCACGATATTTGGACTACACGGATCGTTTGGCGGTTATGCAGGCCTTTCGCGCCAAAAAAGAAATACCTGGACGGGCATCGCCTCCTCATCTTCGCAGACTATTCTGCGGAGGTTACAAGGAAACGCAAAGCGTTCAATAAAGTTTGCTCGCTTCTGTACCAAAAAAGGATCAGATTCACCTTGGCCTATCCGGCGACTCTCCGCTTTCAAACAGAAGATGGCTTACCTCACTCGTTCCAGGACCCGGAGGACGCATTCAAATTCATGGAGCGGTTGGCGTCACCTGCGGATCCGGCGGCTGGTCGGTCTCCTAATCCGTACCACACCACAACTCCTGCCAGAAAGACAGCGGTGCGCCTGCCAATGACTCCTACCGATTCACCTTGAACCGGGCCAGCAGCAACCGGATTTCTGTCTAATGACAGGTATGTCAGACATTTATTCTTATGAAGGCACTAACAGAGGAAAATGACTTTCCAGTAGAGATCTCATCTACACTTCCATAGCCTTCAGCCCGCTGTGTACTTCCATCCAGAATAATTTCCAAGTCTCCCTACCCCTATAAGCAATACCTGAAGGGGAAGGATATCTTCTAATCCCTGGGAAAGGAGACGGTACAACTTTCGTCAAGAGGCCATACGTAATATCACGGGTAACATGTTCTACGGTTGTTATTTTTGCTACTACACGTGATGTTGCTTGGAACATAGCTATCAGATTCGGGCTTTGGCCACATAACACCAAACCCTTACACAGATTGTGACTGAGACAAGGCTATTACACAGGTACTCACCACATGGGTTTAAGCCCTTGGCTTAGCGGAAGCAAACGCGCTCACTCTGTAGAGCTATAGAGGGAAAAAAGTGAAGTCTCGAGATGATCACTAACGTTCTGCTATTTTTTTTCCTGGTTTTTACTCTTTTGTTTTGTTTTTTTTATGTTCGGCTCAAAGTTATGGTCATGTTGACCGAAGAGCTATGGCCGCCATGTATCGAGCATGGGCCCATGACACACAGTGTATATCGATAGCAGGTGTCCCTATTGTACAGTATAACTTAATTGAATGTCCAGCCTTTATTTCACATTGGTTATCTGACCTAGTACCATTGGTAGATTATAGCCATCACAAGCACTCTAATAAGCATAATAATACCTGTCTTCATGCTATTATTCACAATATCAGTAATGGTTAAGTTCTACTGTGATTTCTTCCTTCTGTTGAGCACCATAACATGAGAGTGGTCTCCTGGAATACTAATGGCCTGAGATCCCCGTCCAAGCGCATGATGGTTCTTCGCCATCTGAAAAAGATGAAACCAGATATTGTGCTATTGCAGGAGACCCACTTATCCCAGGAAGATGCCAACAGAATGCGCAAACTGTGGGTGGGCGAGATTATTAGTTCTCCAGCCGTGGGAAGGAGGGCAAGGTTAGCAATTCTGTTTAGCAAAACCTTCACCTATAAGAGGGGAGGAAATTACTGGTTAAAAATCCAGATTCACAACAAATTGTTTTCGCTTTATAACGTATATTTTCCAAACTCCCCTACAGCCATTTATTCCAGGAGATCACTTCATGGATTCTACAAAATGACAACCCACATAATCTCATGGGGGGCGACTTCAACTCGGTCATGGTCTTGAATGAGGATAGGTCGGCAAACCTAGACCCAACTCCGGGGTGGGAACCCCCCTCACCTACTCCTCTTCACGACATGTCCACCAATACCAACCTCATGGATGTTTGGAGGGTCCGGAACCCCCTGGAACGTGAGTACACGCATTTTTCTTCAGTCTACGGTTCCTTTGCCAGGCTGGACTACTTCTTGGCGACGGAGACGGTGGACTCTCTCGTCACTGACACAGCCCTATACCCCATAGCCATTTCGGACCATGCGCCGATCCTGGTGCAGATGCAATCTTCCCTTCCAAGAGGCGACTTTTACATATGGCGTTTCCCTTCACATTTATATTCGGATGCTGCCTTTAAATCAATGCTGATAGAAGCATGGCAGGAATATGAGTCCTTTAACAGTGCTCACGTGGGTACGCCTAATCTATACTGGGAAACAGCTAAGGCGGTCTTGAGAGGGAAGATAATGGCATACGTTGCTGCTAGAAAGAGGAAAGCCAGAGCCCAATTTCTCAAAGCCAGTACTTCCCTTCGTCAAGCCCAACTTAAATATGCACTTCACGATACAGCAGAACACAGGGACTCATGGCTTAAGGCAAAGCTAGACTTTGAATGGTGGAACACCCAAACACACCTATACTATCACTCTTGCTCACAATTGACATTCCACAAATTTGGAAATAAATCAGGTAAATTGATGGCTAACCTGGCCAGACAACGTACCCCTAGAACACACATCTCAGCCTTGTGTTCGGAGGATGGGACCATCACGTCCAATCCGAAAGGCATTAACCAGATTTTTGAGCAATACTATAGCAACCTATATTCGGCCACCCCGGGAACATGGAACTAGGCGAACATTTTTTGAGGTCAGTAGTACTGCCCAAAATATCTAGCGAAGATCTCTCTCATCTAAACGAGGAAATCAACATGGAGGAGATTCAGAAAGCTCTTAGAGCCTCCCCTAATGGTAAATCACCGGGCCCAGATGCCTACTCCAACAAATTTTTAAAACTAATGCAAGAGGAAGTCTCTCCTACCTTTCATAAGGTCTTTAACAATATGTGGCAGAAAGGAGAATATTTACAAACGGGCTCAGAGGCCTACATCAGGTTGCTGCCCAAAAAAGATAAAGATCCTATGCTACCAGGCTCTTACAGGCCAATTTCCCTAATAAATGCAGATGCCAAACTGTTGTCAAAAATCCTAGCGGATAGGTTGGCTCGGCTCTTACCGCAATTAATTTCCCAGCCCAAGTTGGCTTTATTAATGGTCGCTCAGCCGTGTCTAACATATGCAAACTGCTCTCGGTACTAGAATATGCTAAAAGTCATCCGAACTCCCCTCTGGCTCTTATCTCCATAGATGCTGCAAAGGCTTTTGATAGCATTCAATTCCCTTGGCTATATAGAGTGTTAGACGAGATGGGGTTCTCGGGGCGATTCAAGAGCTTTCTGGCAGCAATGTATACCTCCCCCTGTGCTCGCATTTGTACACCGGGGAATGTGTCCAACCGGTTTCCATTACTAAGGGGTACCAGACAGGGATGTCCGCTGTCTCCGCTGCTGTTCAATCTGGCGCTGGAGCCGCTGTCGGTGTACTTCCAGGGCAATCCAGACATCCACGGGGTTCCCTTCCAGAAGTCGCAAGTCAAAATAATGTTGTTTGCAGATGACATCATACTATTCTCCAATTACCCTTCTAGTGACATACTGGTTATCCAAACAGCATTTCAACAATACCAGAAGTTCTCAGGCCTGACTATTAACGCATCTAAATCAACTATCCTCCCCTTGACCCCATCATCGCACACCTCATTAGTCTTATCCAACATTTACAAAATTGGTAAAGGCTCGATCGTCTATCTGGGTCTTCACATAGGCAGCGCCTCATCCTCCCTAAACAATTTAAATTATCCTCCTCTCTTTGAGAAGATAAGAAAGGAATTGGAGGTGTGGAGGAGCCTTCCTCTCTCGCCCTTTGGCAGAATACACTTAGTGAAACTGATCTCCTTTGCTAGGCTGTTGTACCCTATGCAAACACTGCCCTTTCTTTTGAAGCATAAAGACGTCTTATCTCTGAACAAAGCTTTCTCCACCTTCATTTGGCAGGGAAAGAGAGTGAGGATTGCCCTGCGCAAACTGTTTCTGCCGAAGAGCGAGAGGGGGATGGCATTCCCTAATGTCAGACTGTACAATTTGAGCTGTCTTCTCAGGCACTCAGGGGATTGGATTTGCTCCTCATCATACTATTCTAACTTTCAATTAGAAACAGAGATGGCTCACCCCTGGAGACTCTCCTCCCTCCTACACTGCCCGTTTTCCACTTTGCCCTTCACCCTTCGCACAAATGTTATTATTAGAGACACTGTAGTGGCATGGAGGGAAGCACATAAGATCGCAAAACTAAACCCTTACTTCTCTCAACATTTGTCTATTAGAGGCAATCCGGCATTCCCACAGGGAGAGGAATATGGTAAATTTGGAGAATGGGACACTAATGGGATATCCAAATTTGTACAGTTTTTATTCAAAGACGACGGAAAATTGTTAACATTCCCAGAATTTAGAGCCACCCACCGAATCCCAGCACAACCCCAGCACAAGACTATCTCCACTTCTCCCAAGTAACAGCCCACATGAAAAAACTGAACTATCTACTTCCACTAAATCCCTAATTGATAGGATACTTTCTACAGGTAAACAATCTATTTCTGACATCTATTCACACCTGAGGCAGGCCTATATCCCTCCCTTGACAGACTCGAATATAGCTAAATGGCAGGATGACATTCCCACGGAAAATATAGTTGAGAAATAGTTGAAAGGATATAGTTCCATATGCACAGCCATGGTGAACGAACAGTGGAGAGAGACACAGTATAAAATTGTACACAGAGCATACCATGCATTTCAGATCAAAAGAAAGCCGGACGTAGACAAAGAATACCTAGACTACTGACCCAAATGCCGTCTAAAGCAGTGGTTCTCAAACTGTGTAACCTCAGGACCCACATTTGTCCTTGTTGAATAAGTCGTGACCCAAGTTGCACTGCAATGGAATGCACGGCATTGCGGTACTGCACGTTCCGATGCGGGCAATACAACTGTGGGTGGGAGGTGCAGTTGAGGTGCCATTCAAATGAATGGCAATGCAATTGCCTTCTCATACCAAAACGTGTGGTAGGTGCGATTGCGAAGTACAGTGCGTTAATCGCACGTGTCTGTGCAATTAACGCACTGTACTAGTGTGAATGGGCCCTCAAAAACACACAACCACAATCTCACACACACACATTAACACTCCAAAAAAATAATTTGTTCTTTTTTTAAGATCCACCCAGTCTCCCTACCTTATGAGAACTGGAGTGGATCCTTAGCTTGGGGTCCGGTGTGGGCTGCTGTACTATGATGAAGCTCCATCCATATGTGCAGTGCTTTACAGCTTCCTTGCACACCCTGTAGAGGTGCCAAGAGCCAGTATGCTACATCACACCGGTCTAGGCATCTCTACAGGACATGCGAGGGAGCTGTAAGCAATGCACATATGGATGGAGCCCACCCTACCTCAAGCTGACACTCGGCACCAGGCAGCATATTTTGAATGGCTGCTTGGCGCAAGAACTGACAGTGGTGCGCTAGGGGGGGCTGGGGACCCTCTCACCTAGAAAAGTGGAAGGCACACGGGGACCCACTGAACACAGGGTCGCGACCCACTTTTGGGTCATGACCCACCACTTGAGAACCAAGGGTCTAAAGGCTGCTTCACTGTTCCACTGCCTCTGGGAATGTCCAGCGATACAGGCTTTCTGGACCAGGGTCCTTGATTTCATTGCCTTGGTGGTAGGTAAGCGGACACCATCGGAAGTTCTCTTACTCCTGTTCAATTACTGGGAAGACCCTTCCGACTTTAGTAGACAGCACAGGCATTGGATCAGTATCGCTTTGCTGGTAGCCAGAAGAGGCATTATGAGAGAATGGCTGGCTTCTAACCCTCCTACTATACAAGGTCTACGAACGGACCTCCTACACTTACTCCATTTAGAAAAACTAGACGCAGAAATGCAACTGTCAAATGATAAGAAAATCACTGTATTCTATGATAGATGGATGCCGTTCATCAACGTAGTTTATACGCACACAAAGAAAGAGAAATTTCAAGTATACTGCCAGTGCAATATTTGATCAGCAGAGGGACACTAGCTAGTCAGCAAAGGCTAGCATTCTCATATGTCTACAGAGTCGACTTATGGGTTATCCAATCTCGTGAGTATTTCCCATAGTGCCTAAGACAGAAGAGGGATGGAGGTCTACAGTGCAGAGTTATAGGGTACGAAGGTAGCGGGCATGGTATCAGACCAGATTTCTCACACTGGGATTGATATGAAGGGCGCACATTACTCACTATCCACGAGCAGGGGAATAAGAATTATGCCAGAAATAACTGGAGGAAATAAGGTTCTCTCTCTGATGCACATACTTTCCTTCCATATTGTTGCTTCACCTCACTGTCAAATGAAGGAGAGGGAGGGGGGTAGCACGAGGGGAGGACTTTGAGCAGAAGTGTTCTCCCAATTACCTAAAGCCTGGTTCGCAAGGTCATTGATTATGGTGTCTGTTAACGAATTCTATACTGTATAATCACTATTATAGGATGCTATAAAGTCATACTTGATGCTATGTACCTTATCATACTGTAAAAGCAATGTAATTGTTTGTTTTTGAAAATAAAAAATTGTAAAAAAAAAGAAACATTTAAAATAGTGCATATAAAGCAGCTGCTGTGTACCTACCCTAATTCTAGTCTAGCAAAACAAATGGCAAACGCACTCATCAATTTGTTACCAGCTTTACAGCAAGGTGCACATGGAAGGGCTTAATAAAGTACAAACAGCAAAAAGTTTCCCAGCACACTCACCAGCCAGCATGCAAAAATTCTGCAGAAGACGTGTATCTAAACCTCTGTTTTTAACCTTAGCGGTGAGACAAGTTTTTTTTGCATGCTGGCTGGTGAGTGTGCTGGGAAACTTTTTGCTGTTGTACCTTAATTCTAGAATCCTTCTTTACTGAAACCAACGTGACATTTTCCCTATGCCCTTTGCTGTGACAAGAGGAAAGCACCCATAATATCAAGTGTACCTTAGGAGGCATCTGGGCTTCTGAATGGCAAGGTGGGTTCGATCCATAAACCTAACATCACAGTTGTATAGTATGTTTTTCATGAGCAAGCCTGGCAAAAGTGCACAAAATGACTATCGCCTACTCTTTACTAAATAAGAACTATGAAGTTCAAGTGAGTCATATGTTTTATGGAACAGTTTGAAGTCAAGCAAGTGGTTTTCTACATTTCTGTGCATACTGAGTCAGTGGGGGTGATTTACTAACCTAAACACACGCACGCACTAGGTGCATGTGATTTTTACACAGCAAAACGTATTTATCAACCAAAAAGTCTCTAAAAGCATATTTCCACTAATGCCATATATGAAAAAATCATGCACATGATGCATATATAATGCTGCTTCACAGTTTAGACAAAAATGGTTAGCTCATGCATTTACATTCCTGCATTCATCAACGCAAGCAACACAACGTAGAGCTAATTTACACAACTTCACCTTGCAATTCATGCAGGGCTTTGCACAACACACCTGCTGGGTGTGTACACACTACAAAGGTGTCTAGATTCCACCAATAGATCATGCTGGGAGGGAACACACTACAGAGGTATATACTTGTTCGTGGCGTGTTTAAAAGTTTAGTAAATCAACCCCATTGGTTCAAAGTACTTTCTACACAGCACATAACTGTAATAAATAAATACTGGTTTGCTTTTTTTGCTGTTCTACATTAAATGTTTGGTAAGTAAGAAACATAACATTGAACTTTAAAATAAGTGTATGCAATGGAATTGAAAGAACATGTAACTCTAAACTAGATAAAGCTGCTTATGAATACTGTATATTTCCAATAGTTTACTACAAAAATGTGAGCATCAATATTACATACTATGGATCACTTATAGAAAACATTTACATTTTATTTTACAAAGTAGATTTATTGTCATAAACACTAAACTTCCAAAATGGTATTGTTTTCAAGTAAGAAATAACTTAAAGCCTAAGAAATCTGCAAGTACTAAACAGCATTATCTAACAAAGACTCTTTATGTACAGCAGGTGGTACTCAGTAAAACTAAACTTCCAGTATTTGTTACTAGCTGTAAGCATGACTGAGAGAACCAACCCAGAGATGATCTATTCATAAGCAAGACATCAGGTGGGCACTTTCTGCTCTCTGACAGCTGGACCAACTTGTAGTTCAATGTTTTCTGGGCATGCTGTAAGCTCTGTGGTACTTTTGCTGGCAGATTACATTTTAACAACTGATGAAACTGCATTTCATACAATGTCATTATTGCATTTTAATGAAGTCAGATTCATAATTAAAAAGTGATCCAACCAATAGCACACTTTCTGTTTTAGGGTGGCGCCACTCACTCTGCCACTGTAACTGTGGAGGAGCAATATAGCCACCCTTGGACAGCAGCATTGTCAAACTGTGGAAAGGGTAGTGTTACAACCCCAATTCCCAAAAAATTGGGATGCTGTGTATAATCTACATAAAAACAGAATGCAATGATTTGCAAATCTCATAAAGCCATATTTTATTCACAGTAGAAAATAGGAAACATTTCAAATGTTTAAACTGAGAAAATGTGCCATTTTAAGAAAAAAATAAGGTAAATTGGAAATTGATGGCAACGACACATCTCAAAAAACTTGGGACACAGCCATGTATACAACGGTGTAGCATCTCTCTTCTTTTAACAACACTCTGTAAACATCTGGGAACTGAGGAGACCATTTGCTGGAGTTTTGGGAGAGGAATTTTGTCCCATACTTACCTGATATAGAATTCTAACTGCTCAACAGTCCTGGGTCTTCTTCATTTGGTGAAAGGTCTGGACTGCATGCTGGCCAGTTAAGCCCCGGACTCTTCTACTACGAAGTAATGCTGTTGTCCATAGATGCAGTATGAGGTTTAGCATTGTCCTGCTGCAATATGCAAGGACTTCCTTGTAAAATGATGTTGTCTGGATGGGAGCATATGGTGCTCTAAATCCTGTATATATCTTTCAGCATTGATAGTGCCTTTCCAGATGTGCAAACTGCCCATTCCATACACACTAATGCACCCCCATACCATCAGAGATCCAGGCTTATGAACTAAGCGCTAATAATAAGCTGGAAGGTCCCTCTCCTCTTTAGTCTGGAGTATGCGATGCCCATGGTTGCCAAAAAGAATGTCAAATTTCTATTCGTCTGACCAGTTTTCCACTTTGGAACAGACCATGTTAAATGGGCTTTGGCCCAGAGAAGACGACAGCAATTCTGGATCATGTTCAGATATGGCTTCTCTTTGCATGATAGAGCTTTACCTTGCATTTTTGGATGGCATAGTGATCTGTGTTCACAGACAGGGATTTTTGGAAGTATTCCTGAGCTCATGCAGTGATGTCCATCACAGGATCATGCCTGTTTTTAATGCAGTGCTGTCTGAGGGCCCTAAGATCACAGGCATCCAATATTGTGTTTCAGCATTGTCCCTTGCGCACAGAGATTTCTCCATATTCTCTGAATCTTCTGATGATATTATGTACTGTAGATGATGATACATTTAAAGTCTTTGCAATTTTACATTGAGGAACATTATTCTGATATTGTTCAACAACGTAAACCTTCGTCTAGACCTGCACCTCCTCCTAAACTCAGCCATGCTGCAGCAGCTACACTGTGGTGAACATTATAAGGTAGGATGTGAAGGGAGGACTGAGGACTCTGATGTGACATGGTGCTCCTGGTGTGAAGGAGAGTCTTCTATTGTGAAGGGGGCTTCTGGTGTAAAGGGGAGGACTCTGATGGTAGGGGGCTCCTGGTGGGAAAGGGAGGCTTACGATCTAAAGGGAGAACTCCATATCTTTTTTTTTTTTTTGCATTGGGTCCCACCTTAAAATTCATACCAGACCTCTATCTAAGATAAGGGACTGGTATAGATTTTGGGGGAACTACATGTAATTTTTTTTACATTTAAGTGTTTTACACTTAAAGTGAAACGGATTTTAAGCTATTTCAAATCCTGATGAAATCATTTACAAATGTGTGCTGCTCCTTGATGTTTAAAAGTTTTAGTTTCCCGCAGAATCAGCTGGTCCTCTGAGCACTGGCCCCGACTTCCTGTTTTAGGGTGCCTCCTTTCTCAAGCAGAGTGCTATGCAATATTCCCTTGTGTGGGCTAGTAAGCTGTGTGTGTCTCCACAAACACATAGATACAGCAAATCAAGCTACTTTCTTCCCCCCTGGCCCCCTTTCCTCCCTTCTCTAAGCTAGTAGATGAACAGTTGCTGGAGTCTGCTCTGCCCTTTGTGATCTTGTACTGGACAGGAAGTGCAGGGAAGCTGAGCTGAGAGACTTGGAAGCTGCTGTTTCGAAACATGATGGTTGTAAGTGTTTGGCCAAAAATGTGAAGCAACGCTTTTAATATTTGTTTGATCTGGATTCATTATTGGAAACAAGTTTGAGAGTTTAATATTACTTTCAGACTGGGATGCCTTGAGATTTTGCATACTGTAAAAAGGTTGAGAAATGCTGTTATAGCATGTCACTTGAGTGACAGCTCTGAGTCTCCAAGATGACAGCAGTCATAGGACTTTTGGATGTCTACATAAAAGAGGCTTTTAGAGGAAAAGAACATGCCTAAAATACGTTAAAAGCGCAGATTACCTAATGGAAAAACTATTGTTGAAATACATGGTCAGAATCTCTTGAAACAAGTAATTGTGGGAGGTGCTTTGTTTCACCTTGAACTGCAAGGTAAATACACTTCAGACCTTTATGAGACACAGTAGGCGTAGTTCTGTGATTTATGAAATCAGAAATGACTGACTTCTCTTTACTAAGTGACTTTTTTTACTAGGTAATTTTGAAAGTAATTGAGATACAGGACATTATCTTTGTACTTTGCATGAGAATGACAAAACACGGTTCATCAGCCTATGCGTAAGTCATACCAGAGGTTAAAAATCCTCTTCAGAAGAAGCATTGTTTTTACTTGTGGACTCCGTTTGCCGGAAAAATAAAATGTCTTAAACCAAACCAAATTAAAGGTTTATCATTAACTGTGATAGCTAAGATATCAGTTTTACATGTCCTTGTGGTGGCAATAAATAGTTCACCTAGTACGATAGAAGCAACAATATTGTTACACAGATCACACTGTTTATAATAATAAACAGCAATCCAATTTGTTTCAGAAGCTGTAAATCTTTTACTATTATTTCCCAACAGTAGCTAGACAAAACAAAATACACGAATTTCAAAATTCTGTCCACACTTTGAATACAGGGCAAACAGAGCATCCGTTTTGTGCATTTTAGCTTTTTGTTATTTAGATTATTGGACATATTTTGCAATTTTACAGATAATGACTCCTCACACTAACACCTGCCTGTTTTATATGGTGCTATAAATCCATTGGCGTAATACTATACTGTGCATGCCAATATCTACATTTATATCTGTATCTATTTGGCCTGAACAGTTTGAGGCAAGAACTGATATAAAAATGGCATTTTGACTTACATAAGATAAACTTGGTTATCTTTTAGGTCAGCAGATAGCAGGCTAATGTCTGCTATCTGCTGACATTAACGAGCTGCGCCACAATATTGTTGTGATCCAGCTGTCTAATAGCTGGCTCTGCCTCTCTAAAGCCAGAGCCAGCTGTGCCCACCCCCTCCCCTGTCTGTCCCTACAATACACACTGGAGAAAAAGAGCGGGGAGGGGGAATCCTTGCGGAGAGCTGTTCTCTGCAGGGAGAAGACTGTGAGCTGAGCGATCAGCAGTTCGTGATCATTCAGCTTTCAGTACAGAGTCGGTGTGGTTCAGCTGACAGTGTCGCACACCAGCTCTAAGTAGTGGGAAGAGTACCCATTGTGAACTTCTTCTTTTAGTTTTCTTTAGTATAGTTACCAGAAGGAAGATCAGGCTGTGGAGCCTTTGTGTGTTCAGGAGTGAAGAGAATATGGTGCAATGTTGTGTCTTTCATATGTCAGAATATGCTTTTATGAACCTTGCTAAATGACTGCTGGATTAGCAGTATATTCCAACCAAAGGTAATATTATTTTCAGTGAGTCCAGCAGGCCAATAGACTTGCATTTGGAAACGGAAGCCAGGTGCATTTTCTGTTGCATTTATGAAAACATATGCAATGTGTAATACTGGTCCACAGTAATCCAAGTCACTTTTTAAGGTTATGAAACTTGTTGGTTACTTTGGGACAGCATGGATTGTTTGAGTCTGATTCCTCACAAACTTTGTTTTCCAGTGAGGCTTTGGAGATATTCAGCAAGGTAATTTGTATTTATACATTTAAGTTTACCATAAAAAAATATAATATATGAAATCCTCCAACTTTGTACCAAAAAAAAACATGATAAAAATAATACCTATTTATTATTAAATGGGGTCATCAATAGTTAAAACAAAACTGCAAATACACTATATTGCAAAAAGTATTGGGACACCTGTCTTTACACACACATGAACTTTAATGGCATCCCGGTCTTAGTCCGCAGGGTTCAATATTGAGTTGGCCCACCCTTTGCCACTATAACATCTTCAACTTATCTGGGAAGGCATCCACAAGGTTTAGGAGTGTGTCTATGGGAATGTTTGATCATTCCTCCAGAAGCGCATTTGTGAGGTCAGGTACTGATGCTGGACGAGAAGGCCTGGCTCGCAGTCTCCGTGGTTGAGGTCAGGACTCTGTGCAGGCCAGTCAACTTCCTCCACCCCAAACCTGCTCACCTAGGAATCTAGCTTTGTGCACTGTTGTGCAGTCATTTTGGAACAGGAAGGGGCCATCCCCAAACTGTTCCCACAAAGTTGGGAGCATGAAATTGTCCAAAATGTCTTGGTATGCTGATGCCTTAAGAGTTCCCTTCCCTGGAACTAAGGGGCCAAGCCCAACCCCTGAAAAACAACCCCACACCATAATCCCCCCTCCACCAAACCTTAAACTTGGCACAATGCAGTGAGGCAAGTACCATTCTCCTGGCAACCGCCAAACACAGGCACGTCCATCGGATTGCCAGACAGAGAAGCGTGATTGGTCACTACAGAGAACACGTCACCACTTCTCTAGAGTCCAGTGGCTTTACACCACTGCATCCAACGCTTTGCATTGAACTTGGTGATGTAAGGCTTGGATGCAGCTGCTCGGTCATGGAAAGCCATTCCATGAAGCTCTTTCCGCACTGTTGTGCCAATCTGAAGGCGACACGAAGTTTGGAGGCCTGTCGCTATTGACTCAGCAGACAGTTGGCGACTTCTGTGTTCTGTGCGCTTCAGCATGCGCTGACCCCGCTCTGTCATTTTACGTGGCCTACCACTTTGTGACTGAGTTGCTCTTGTTCCCAGTTGCTTCCACTTTGTTATAATACCACTAACAGTTGACCGTGGAATATTTAGTAGCAAGGACATTTCACGAAAAACACATGAATCCAATGATTTGGAGGGGTGTCCCAATACTTTTGGCAATATAGTGTAGATTATATAACTACCACATGCACAGTGATAAAGTAAAGACAGAGAAACAGGATTTTCTTTTTTTTTTTGTGTGTGGTGTGCGGTGAACAAATATATGTCCAGTATGCACTTTTATGTGCTCATTGAACTCCACAATCACTGCTATATTTTTATATTGACTTCATTTATATACATTGCATCCTTGTTCTACTATATTTTTGAGTCATTTTCCCCATTCCAATACAGTTGTGACTGTTAAACTCAAACTAATATGCAAGAAATCGGACTAAAAGTAAGTAAACACACTGAAACACTGTGACACAAGTTTAATAATTAGCTTCAAAAAGTTGAGAGCTGCAGGATTATTGTGTGTTTTTACCCAGAAAGGGCAATACTGATTAAAGCCAAAAGCCTGTAAAGTTCCAAGATAAACAGACAAAAGTAAGAAGTTGCTGCATTCATTAACAAATTAAATTCCAACATCGCAGAAATAAATGGCACCTTTCTGAGGAGCTGGGAAACAAAAGCTAATTCACATACTGATGTTTATAATATACCACTCATTCTGAGATAATCTATCAATTGTACTTTTAATCTGTAAAGCATACCTTTACCCATATTACTTACATTCTTCATCAAAAGAACTCTTAAATATCTTTTAAATACTGAAATTAATATAGCAGAAAAATAAGCCTCTTACTGACTTGAACTAAGAGGCTTATATGCTGCATAGCAAATGTAACAATTATAATAGAATTTTTGCACTCACCTTAAAATTATGTTCTCTGAGTTCATTGAGAGACACTGCAGGATCCATTAGACATGTGGGTTTATGCTGCAATCTACAGGAGCAAAATGCTATGTGCACAATCTAGGGGATTGTAGTACCCTATTCCTCAACCAGGCAATAGGATGAACAAAACCAGAAGGGCGGGTGCTGTGCCTCTAAATTAATTCAAAGTAACTTTATTATGAGTACAAACATTTTTTTTCTTTAAGAGACAAAACCAGATTGATTAGATGTGCAGGACTTCCACAAGCAGTATCCATAAAAGGTGGGCAAAAAAAACCAAACACCTACCAAACAACTATAACTGGGCAAAGCCCAAGCCCACTGGGGTGAAGCAAGGATATCGCTTAAAGCAAGGACAAGAGTCTTGGACCCAACACCACCTTATCCCTTTACATGATAGGAAATGGAGGCTTACAGGGCAGATCTGAAACTCAATGAACCAAGGTAATGGCTACCAGAAAGCAACTTTATGCTATAATCACCAATGGGATTCCCAGAATCTTTTAATCAAGCTTTCTGCAGGGCAGGAAAACACAGGTTCAGATCCTAAGGAGCAAGGGAAGGAAGAAACAGAGGAGCAATATGAGTCACCTCCTGTATAAGCCTATGTATCAAGGAAGGACTGGCCAAAGGACGTTAAGAGTTGAGCTAGTAGCACAAATATCAACAGCTGTCCCATGATTGTACTCAATGCAAGCCAATAAGAACTGGGTGAACTCCCTGGGGCTCACACTAAAGGGGAACTATGAGGTGAGTGCTTTTCACTCACCTCATA
The DNA here is from genome assembly GCF_000935625.1 of Nanorana parkeri. Classification (NCBI taxonomy): domain Eukaryota; kingdom Metazoa; phylum Chordata; class Amphibia; order Anura; family Dicroglossidae; genus Nanorana; species Nanorana parkeri. Next base: position 396,278 of record NW_017307544.1, on the reverse strand, counting down.
GTTCTAGCCGACCTGTGACAATGAGACTGTCACAGGTCGGCTCAGTAGATCGAGAAGTGAGTGAACACATAACGGCGTTCGCTCACCTCTCGATCCTGTCACAGCTTTCTGCCGTGACAGGGGAGGGACTGGATTCCCCACTCCGATCCACCACCGCTGACTGGCGGATCGGACAGGGGAGGGGGCGGGTATAGCTGGCTCTGCCTCTAGATAGGCAGAGCCAGCTGTCACTCACGCAGCTGGGCGGATACAGACAATTGTCGGGATCCGCTTCAGCTGTGACGTCTCAGTATACCGCAAGCTGTAGCTCGCGGTATACTGAGTTTAGGGTGACGGGAGGACGCTAGTTTGTGTCCTCCCGTTACCCTAAGGAGAACTATGGGGAAAAGCCTTAACCTCATAGTTCTCCTTAAGCCAAATAGGTCTGCCAGGTTCTCTGATAAACCTTGCTTGAAGTTGACTTACACATCTTCAACATAGTCAGAAAACTAACTCTGCTAGGTCTTTGTCTCCCAACATCTGGTCTTTAACCAAAGAAAGCGGTTAAAAGCAGCGTGGAAAATGCACTATGCAAAAGCAGATGCCAGGGAGCACCTGTGAGCAGACAGATCATGTCCCCGTAACAAGTCCTTTGTGGTCAATTCTTCAGAAGGACTCCTTACAACTTCCAGCTGTCATGGAATACATCTTAAGGGTGAAAATGCAAACATCAGACTATTCCTGTACCCCAGAGCTACCAGGGCAACCATTGCATCTGTCAACAGGTCCTTTGTCCTTGGGACAAACCTATCCATGTGTCGGAAGTTCCATTGCAGGACATTTACTGTATAGACAGCAGAGCTTTCCCTCGTATCCACTGACTGTCCACTACTGAGGGGGGTCCCTTTGCAGGCTTGCCTCAATTGTCACAATCTTACACCGAACATCAAGAAAGGACTTTTCAGGGGTTAACATTGAGGATGTCATCCATCAAGTCAGAGATGCTTGTTTCAGATTCTCCTTGGACAATGGGGACTTGCATGCCAACAATACAGACAATGCCAGTGGAAATATGTGTTCTATTAAGCAAAGCAGAGTAAACTTTGTGGGGCTTCGCCGGTTACACACCCCAGGCCAATTTTTATGAATGAGATGGACTGTGTTGTGCGTAATGCTGTGGCACATAACAGAGAGCAAATAGCAATATCCACTCTCTGTTATAAATGAGCCCCATAATTTAGCCAGTGATACATGCAGATATAAAAAGGAACAGCCCTGACTGTCTTGGCTCCTATGCCACACTACTGCAGCCCCTTGGTCTTCTTGCTGGTGATTGAAGTCCCTTTTGCATGAATAACAATGGATCTAATAGGGCTTGTGATCAAGTCTTCTAGTGAGCACCAGTATTTGCTAGTTGTCATAGACTGTTACGCAGTATCCTGAGGCAGAACCTTTAAAACAAATTCTTCCTTCAAAATTATAGAGGTAAAGTTGCTTGACATGTTCAGCAACACAAGGATTGCTAAAGAGATTCTGAAGGCTCAAGGAACCCTCTTTATGTCAAAGGTTATACAAGACTTGTGTAAAGTCTTTTATAATCTTTGACATAAAGAGGGTTCCCTGAGCCTTCAGAATCTCTAGCAATCCTTGTGTTGCTGAACATGTTGAACATTAAAGAACTACAGCATTTAAAAAAAATGAACCCTTGCAGTGGGGCTAACCCCTCACTGCAAGGGTTAAGTGCTCATTTTGTCTAGGGGGCGAAAGTAAAGTTAAAAGAAAGAGGCAGATGAACATGGTAGAGACTGGGACTGTCTATTACCTATCTTTTGCTTTCTGTTACAGAAGTCCCAAAGTCTTCAACTGAGTTCTCCCCCTTTCAACTGGGTACATGATTGTCACCCCAGAGGTCCGTTAGACATTGCTAAGGAAACTGGGAACAGGAGTTCAGTCCTTTGAAAGTCATGACAGAACATGCATTTGTTATGCAAGGCAGAATTGCTGCTGTGTGTACAATCAGTCTGCAAATATAAGAACTTGCAACCCTGGAGACCGTGTACTTGTCCTAGTCCCCACATTAAAAACAAGTTTCTGGACAAATTGCAGGATCCCTATGATATAATTGGCTTTAGTTGGAGAAATAAACTATATGGAGTGCCAACCTGATGGATGAATATAAACCTGGAAAGTCAGAGAAGCCTTTTCAGCAGCAGTGGTCACCCCTCCGTCTATTTAAACTATCATAAAGTTTAAATAACGGAAAACCTACCTGTTGCTCAACAATAATGGGCAAGAAAATGTTTGCAACAAAACAAATATATAGTTTCAGAACTGCTGGGTGCACACGTGTGAATAAACTTGACATTAATACAAACCACAATATACATGCTTGCCTTAAAAGCATATGCCAAGATGGCAGGCTGAGAAAAAGGTCAGGAGACATCATGCCAGCCACAATCCAGTGCTGGCGTGTGGAATTGGGAAATATTCTTGTTCTGCCATGTTTTGCAAGGGAAGCCTTGTACAAGCGCAAGTATAAGGTTCCAGCGACAAAGATTGAAAAGAAGAAAGAGAAGGCCCCCGCCACAGTAAATAAGACAGTTGGTGGTGATAAGAATGGTGGCAGCCGTGTGGTTAAGCTATGCAAGATGCCACGTTATTATTCCACTGAAGATGTTCCACCTAAACTTTTGAGCCATGGAAAGAAACCATTCAGCCAGCACAAGCGCCATCTGCGTTCCAGCATCACTCCTGGGACTGTGCAGATTCTTCTTAACGGACGTCACAGGGGCAAGTGTGTTGTCTTCCTGAAACAGCTTCAGACTGGTCTCCTGTTAGTCACAGGCCCTCTTGCCATCAACAGAGTTCCTCTGAGGAGAGAACATCAGAGATTTGTCATTGCCACCTCAACTAACAGTGATGTTTCCAGTGTCAAGGTCTCAAAACACTTAAAGGAGAACTATGAGGAGAGTGCTTTTCACTCACCTCATAGTTCTAGCCGACCTGTGACAATGAGACTGTCACAGGTCGGCTCAGTAGATCGGGAGGTGAGCGAACACATACCTGCGTTCGCTCACCTCTCGATCCTGTCACGGCTCTCTGTGCTGTGACGGGGGGGGGGGGGGGGGGGGGGGCTGGATTCCCCCCTCCGATCCGCCAGTGCTGACTGGCGGAACGGACGGGGGAGGGGGCGGATACAGCTGGCTCTGCCTCTAGATAGGCAGAGCCAGCTGTCACTCACGTATACTGAGCTTAGGGTAAGGGTAACGGGAGGACGCTAGGGGTAACGGGAGGACGCTAGTTTGTGTCCTCCCATTACCCTAAGGAGAACTATGGGGAAAAGCCCTGACCCCATAGTTCTCCTTTAACTGACGCTTACTTCAAATAGTTGCGCAAGCCCAAGCACTAGGAGGGAGAATTTTTTGACACAGGAGAAATATAGTGACACAGCAGCGCAAAGCAGATCAGAAGTTTGTGGACTCACAGCTCCTGCCTCGTCAAGAAAGAGCCCCAGCTTTGTGGAAACCTGCGGTCCCAGTTTTCATTGTCAAATGGAATGCACCCACATAAGCTGTTTCATGGCTTATTAAAAGATAATGTAAATACCCCCCCGCCAAAAAAAACATATTTCTAGGCAACATTTTTTTTTTTAAGTTTTGGACAGTGGGGAAAGGTTGTACCCACTGTCAGGTTAGTACTTCAGTCTGCATCTCCATTGGGGAGACTCGCCACAGTTTGACACCTATCCCAAGCCAAGGCTGACTAAGAGACTGGGCCCGCTCAGCGAGATGACACTAGACTAGAGCATATTTGGCAGGTACCCTGAACTAATGTGGCATTGAGAAGACAACATTTTTTAGCTGTCACTTTTCTTCTTTATAGGAAAACAACCTAAAATAGAAAATCCTTTAAGTAGAGTGATAAGTAAAGTGTTTGAATACATTGTGAATGGGATGCGTGCATTTACACAATCCACTCATCACTCATTTGTTTTTTCAGATTGTTTTCCTATGTATTATTCAGTAGTATTATCCTATTTATGAATGAACATTATATGTAGAATCTGTTGAAATCAACTTAAAACACCATACTTTCTATTAGGTCATTGTGTAAGCAGCAGCTTCACATTCCACTCCTTGGCCCAAATTCAGACAATTATGGCAATAATATAGCTGCAGGTTTCATACCCGACAAATATTTTTGACAAACAAATGCATCTGATGAACAAAAATGCCAATCTGATGTTTTTGGGAAGTGGGGCAATAGATGAGGAATGATGGGGATTAAAAGCATTATATGTACAATCACAGCACCACTATCCATTATGACAATTCAACACTTTGCGCATTTTTTTGTACTTTAATTCCATGTTACTATTCTTGAAATGACGATGATTATATATTTAGAACCATGTTTAGTACTACTTTGCATACATTACATTTCCTTTTTTATATATCATTACTTAGGATATGTTAGAGCTATGCTATATATGTTAATGTGTATACATATATGTAACCTAATGCATACCTCAGAACTGCACAAATCCTAAAAAGGTCATCACTGTCTAGCAATCTGGTCACAGAAGTCTTTATTTGTTGTCATATTAACTACTGATGCACAAATGTCGGCCGCCAAAACATGTCGGTGGTGCATGCCTGGTTTCTTTCCTCCCTGCTGGGTGCTGATCTTATCCCTCTGACACAGAGCAGTGCCCAGTGGGGAGAAGAGAAACATTTAGGAGCAGGGTGGGGAGGAGAGCGACATCAGCGGCAGTGTCACAGCACCGCCCCCTCAGCCTCCTGTGACAACAAATCAGGATGGCGAGCAGTGCGGGGGAGGAGACAGCTGTCACAGGAGGCTGAGCCAGTGGTGCAGGGGAGGAGTCAGCTGTCAGCCGTGTCACAGGAGGCCGAGCTCTCCTCCCCGCAACGCTGGCTCTGCCTCCTGCCTAGAAGCATGATGCTCCTGATTGGTCAGTTGTGGTTACAATGTGCTGATCACTTCCACTTCCGGTTTCTATCATGTGACTACAAAGATCTCCTCATTACAGCTTTATTATACACTACTTACCGGAGGGACCATGTGCCAGTACTTACCACTGTGTCCCAGGAGCCATACAATTAGTACACTACACTTCTGCATCTGTGCTTTATACTCCATAACCTTCAGTGACAGTTCTGGTGCTTCATATTCTTTTATTTCAATAATACAATTCTATAATGGGTCCATTACTTTCCTGGTATGCTGCTATTGTTCATACTAGTCTCATTACTTCTTATATGCTAAATTCTTTAGCATCAGGTCCAACACTTCCTTGGCTAGGCTAGTGCTTTATACTACATAATCCTTGGCGTCATGCACAATACTTTCTAGTTTGTTAGCACATTTCATTCAGTGGCTGGACTATTGCTGTATACTCTGTAATCACCAGTGTCATGCCCAACACTTCCCAGTGTGTTCTGGGAGGAGGCTGTTTTACTGATACACTAACACACATATACTGTATATTACTGTGACAATAAAATCGTCCTGGATATAACTGGTAACCAAGACCACTGACTGCATTTTGCTGGCTCCTAACCTTTTAAGCAGGCGCCTGGTTCCTGGAGAAATTGATGCTGAAGTAATTGTACATTATGTCAATTGTCGGCGCTATATAAACACCAATAATAAATACAGTAAATTGGTCCAGGCCTGGTGTACATACTCCTGAATATTAATAATAGGTCTTTTATATACACCTTTCTAAAATGGGAGATTCAATGTTTCTATTTGTCGTGGTGACTGTCACCAGGACAGGGAATTATGGGAAACAACATAGGACGTTTGTCACCTGACAAAACTACTAACTCATCCTTACTATATGCAAAATGTAAAGCAAAAGTTATGGTGAGAGATTAACTTTAATAAAAGGTGAACAGAACTTTGTCCGTTTTGCCATCAGAATCAATTTATCTTTGAAACACATTTAACATAATTTACATTTAAATACAAGTACGCATAATACTAGTTTTTGTTTTATGTTTATTGTACCTTAATATATAGTCCTTTAGGATTTATAATGTATGTAATAAAAAACAGGTATTAATGTACAGAAACAATATAAAAAGTAAAAAGTCAATAATTCTAAAAGGATAAAAAAGCAAGGGATAGATTATCATACCCCATACATGCCTTTTAAATAATCTAAAACTGCTGATGTACTAGAAATAACATTGAAAACTCTCTTCTCTTGTTTTGAAGTTATTCTTTCCATCATATACATGAGATGATGATGAAAACATGTGAAAGGCGTTCCATGTTCCAGAGCTATATCAACCCAGTCCGCAATACATGTTAGTGGAGTCTCCTCGTAGCCTGCAAACATGGCTGGGTTAGCCAGGAGGCCTCTGGCTGCCATAACACCTGTTGTAGAAAATAAGACCACAGTAACTGAAAATGGCAGAATGCATGAATTAAATACACTTGGTACTAAATACAGTAAACTCCCTATTATCCAACATTCGAGCAAGGCGGCTTGATGCACTCTAAGAATGTGTTAGTTGCTTAATGCACACTAAAAAAGGTTTGTTAGCAATGACATTTATTTAGTTGCTAACAAAATTATTGGTTAACATCTTGCTGCCGGCGGGTAGGTTCCACAGGTTGGCAGCAAAATGTAAACAATGGTCCAGGTGGGTGCCCAGGACACGACCTCACTGGGCGCCCCCACAGCCTCTGGCCCAGGCGGTAGTTCCGCCCCTGGACAGGGAGCGGCAGCAGAGGGATTTTTAATTCAAATTAGAGCTGCAGCAGTTGATCGATTACGTCGATTAAAATCGACAATGGAAAACGTTCTCAATGTTTACCATCATCGATTAGTCGGCTATCGATAGGTTAGCCTGCTCGGGGCTCCACACATGACCCGAGCCGCACGTCACACGCCGTGCCTGCCGGACACAACGCAGAAGCCACGCCCACCGCACATGTCGATGCTCCCTCACTCGCAGCACTCTTGATAGTGTGACTGGGCCCTCCCGCCACGCAACACGTCTCCCCACGACTCCTCCCCGTCACATGGACTCGCCGCTTCTCCTCCCTGCAAGCCGCATCTCCACACCTCACGGACTCACAGCTGCCCGCCCATTCACGATCGGCACAATAAAGGAAGAGCAGGCATATGGGGGAAGGCAGCTGCCAGACAGGCCCACAAGCTGCTCAGGTAAGCCTGCATTCTCCCCCCCATGGTGCTGTATTAATGTATTGCTGGGGCAGTGGGATTTGTAGTCCTCTTATAGCTGATGGTACATTGTGCTGTATATGTACCATCAGCTATAGGAGGACTACAAATCCCAGCAATACATTATACACTGTATGTATAATGTACTATTGCTGGCGTTAGTTGTATTCCTATATAGCTGCTGGTATTCTGCATTGCGCCGTATAATCATTATACAGCACAATGCAGAATACCACCAGCTAGAGGACTACAGATCCCAGCAATAGTACATTATACAGCGCAAAATAACACCAGCTACAGGAGGACTACAAATCCCAGCAAGAATACATTATAGTATAATTTACTATTGCAGCGATTTGCTGTATTCCTCTATAGCTGCTGGTATTCTGCATTGCACCGTAGAATCATTATACAGCACACTGCAGAATAACACCAGCTATAGAGGACTACAATTCCCAGCAATAGTACATTATACAGCGCAAAATAACACCAGCTACAGGAGGACTACAAATCCCAGCAAGAATACATTATAGTATAATTTACTATTGCAGCGATTTGCTGTATTCCTATATAGCTGCTGGTATTCTGCATTGCACCGTAGAATCATTATACAGCACACTGCAGAATAACACCAGCTATAGAGGACTACAAATCCCAGCAATAGAACATTATAGTACAATGGACTATTGCTGCGATTTGTTGTATTCCTCTATAGCTGCTGGTATTCTGCATTGCGACGCTGTATAATGTACTATATTGCACAACACACTTTTTTTTTTATTTCCACCGCTCCAAGCTTGCTCCCATGATGGACTACAATCTCAATACAAACTAGTAGTCCATCACTGGAGCCATTTTTTAAAAATCCGATTAACCGATTAATCAAACTTAATAATCGGCTAACTAACTGATTAGTTAGCTGCAGCCCTAATTCAAATATATCACCTTTATATGTGGCCACTGCTTGACTAAAGATCTAATATTTGCCTGTTCAAAAATGTAGCAAAAATATTAACTGATCACACACACACACACAGACTGAACTTGATGGACCTGTGTCTTTATTCAACCTTAAATACTATGTAACAATTTCCATGTTGTCCACTTGACTGTATGATCTTTTGGGTAGAATTTCAATCTTACCGTCTGCTCCTGTAATATGATGAACTTTCTCTGCTTCTTCTAAACTTTTAATATCTCCATTGGCTACAACAGGTATAGACAAGCTGTCTTTAATAATTTTTATCCCATCATAATGCACAGGCTGATGTCTTTCTTCCGGAAGTCTCCCATGTATTGAAATCCAAGACACACCCGCAGCCTCCGCCTTTTGACAAAGGTCTACTGTTTTGGTAATGTCTGCATGAACCCTAAAACAAAATCACACATATCACCATTGTGAATACATTTGGCTACCATCATGTCATCTCAAACATCTTTTTTTCATTAAGGTCATGAGCATTGTCCTACAGGTCCCCATATATATGTGACAAAAATATTACTTTTTTAACTGAATATGAAAATAACTGCAAATATGACTAAAGCTGCCCATACACTGGTAGATTTTGTATGATCATTCATACAAACAAAAAATCTCATCACAGCTTTTGATAATGTAATCAAAGACTAGACAAATGTCATTTGGTTGATTTTAATATTAGATTTTGGAACGAATGGAGTTTCCCCACACATAAACCGCATTCATTGATAGCATTGTGTTCATTAGAGACATTTTTTCATCCTGCTCCCTCTATTTGTTCCGTTACTACAGTCAAAATCGATCATCGACATCGACCTCATTAATTACTAGCAAATCAAACAAATGTTCCGAAAACATTCAAACTCATTTTTACATGGTTTATGGTCAGCTTAAGTCTTAAAATTACTGGGAAATCAATTCGGAGCTATTTTTCAAGCCTTGCAAATAACAATAGGTCACATAGTTACAAGATGATGGGTATTCCTTCAAGATAAAAGGGGTGCTACAGCTTTTACCATGACCCTCTGTGAAAAGTCTTAAAACTGATGAAAGGCCGAATAGAAGAGCTCTGAATTGTAAAATAGTGACAGTACTTCCAATTCTCATTGCTAAACAAAAGGTACTTCTGCCAGTCTTGTCTTATCAAGAGATAACAAAAATGTATCCTTTAAGTCTATTGATTCCATTAAGCAAATTAGTGGAATGATTGTTCTTACGCAGAAAATTGGATCCATACAAAGTTTCTCATAAGGTGATGGATTTGTTTAGGTATTTTGTGCTTAGGATCTGGTGAAACTTTCCCAAGGTTTTGCCCTATGTTGACTGCATGGGAGTGAAACCATGTTCCTTTTGTTCTTTGGAAAGGTTTGTGATGAAGAACATTGAGGGTGCTACGTTTAAAAACTCCAACCTGTAACCCTGTATTATCCCCTGAAATAATAGGTTTCTGGGCTGTTCAGGAGTATGGTATAGAAACCTTCCTTTTTGTCCATGGACTTCTGAGCTGTCCAGAATTCCTTGTTTGTAGCTTCCAGTGTCCTTGTAGTTTGTTTGCACTTGAGCCCTGGAAGCTCAAAAAAATAATTTTTCTTTTTTTTTAAATAATAAGATTTTATTTCAATTTTGCAATAGACAAAGTACAAAAATACAAGAACACTGGAACATAATAGAAACACGTACGGTCATCCACCTAGTCCCACTGCATGTATTCACATTCCATTTCTTTAGAACATGCGCAGCGGGCATATATGCATGTGCTCTCTCAACGCATACTCTGTGCGACAGCCCCACTACGTTATCTGCAACCACATTGCAGATAACGTAGTGGGGCTGTCGCACAGATCAAAAGGCAGGCGCCTTATTTTGTGTACTGCACCCCTCTCATGGAGTGCGTGCATGCAGAGGATACGGCCGTGTTGCTTCTCAACGAACCAGACAGCATATGACAACATACAGTGACAAACGGGGGTTAGGCACACATGGGACTCACAACTGGGGAGAAAGGGACATACAGGAATGGACATCACAGGAAAAACACAGGGGGGAGGGGAAGCTCCATCGGATCCAGCATTTCGGTTAGGACCGCAGTGGTATTAGGTAGGTGCAGTAGAGACAGTATCCCAGTGCTCGTCCAACAGGAGAAACCCGGGCCCTTTATAAGGCCAGGAAATCCGCCGTACCCATGCTGAGAATCCAAGGGGTCCACAGCACTGCACATTGCGCCTGACGCTCATGCAATGAAGCCGTCAGTTCCTCATAGCGCATAATCCAAAAAAAAAAAAAATTTTCATGGCAGGAGGAATGCTTTCTTTTTATCAACCATGTGATCCAAAACTGCTTCTTGATCAAGACCTAACAGACGTTCACTGGCAAAAAGAATACCACACAGTTTTACCTTGGAAGAAGAGTTATCTGGCTATTATTACAGTTATTTATCTTACTTTAGGGTAGGGAATACATCCAATTTCTGCTTCCTAGGCATGTCTACATTAATGTGACCCTTTTATCTGTGAAAGCCAGTATTCTAAGATTCTGGCATCACACGTTCAAAGTGGTAGACATCCAGACTTGGTTAAAAAGGGTGTCTTTGGTCTTATCCATGGAACATTTTATCCTTTAAAAGCTAAATCAGTGCTCTTGGAAACTTGAGAAAAGGTTGCATTCAACATAGGAACTTTACTTTCTACTTTAGTTTTTAGTCATTGTGCCCAAACAAGCCCAGGAAAAACTTTGAGGAAATGCAACCCCTCCCTGTGTTCCAGAGGCCAGAACTGATATGACTACAGTACTTGTCCAGATGCCACACCCCTCCTGGAAGTAGTGCAGTTTGAAAGATGGATGCTGAACACAGCATGGAGAGGATTAGAGCTCCTAGCTCCCCAACGACCAGCAAGTCACTGGGCAGTCCTGGCTCTTCCTTAACACAAAAGAATGAGAGAGTTCCAGTAAATGCCCTGCCCCTTTGAGGGATGCCTAGGGGTCAGAGAAGGATTTATGTTCTCTGCAGGTTACCTGTCTGTTCGGAGGAAAGATTTTAAAACTAGAAAGCATCCTCCTTTTAAAGATTTGTATGGTGGTGTTTTCCGTTAGGGTTGTTAGAGCTGTCCTAAAAGACAACTGGGGAAAAAAAATGACCTTCCAAAATGCTTACTAGATTCTACATTCTAAATGAAGCATGTTGTTCTGGAGGGTTAGATATATAAGAAAGGACAACTGTTGGGAACAATGCATTATTTTGCTTACTTTAAGTGGCTCATACACATACAACTCTGAGGACACATTGAGGACGGAAGAGGTACCAGAGGACTGGAGGAAAACGAATGTGGTGCCGATATTGAAGAAAGGTGTATACCAGGTAACTAAAGGCCAGTCAGCCTTAAATCAGTAATATGCAAGGTTTTTAGGGAATGGTCAGGGATTATATTCTAAAATTTGCATGTGTGAATAGTAATATAAGTACAAACCAACACGGATTTATGAAAGGCCGTTAACATTCTATGAGGAATTAAGTTGTAAAGTGGACAGGGGAACCCAGTTGATTTTGTCTTTCTAGACTTTGCAGAGTATATGTACACTACCTGTCAAAACCACCTTTTTTCCAGTTTTTATTGAAATGTATGCAGTTCAAGTCCAGTGAATAACCTGGAATGGTACAAAGGTAAGCGGTAAGCTTCCAGAGGGGCAAAAAAAAAAAAGAAGAGTTTAGATTAACAAAAACTGAAAAGTAATGTACATTTCATAGTTATACAACAAGGACATTTGGGGGGAAGTAATGGGTTAACAACTCACCATTGTTCTGCAGAAAAGTAAATGAATCCTTGAACGTTTATGCTAACAACTCCTGCAGGTGTCCCAAATTTTGATGATTACTCACAAGCCCTCTGTCTGCATAAAAGCAGTGTTGGAAGAGACTGTTACTACACCCCTCTTAAGCAATATTTAGATTGTATTGTACTGCAAGAAGTAGTATATTGCTCTCAAAATGTGAAGAAAAAGGCAATTAACAAAGGAATCATTCATGTGTGGTGATGTCCCACCATAAAATCAAGATATCAAAGCATTGAAGTTTGCTCTAGAATTAACAAAGGAAGACAAACATAACCCTTAAAAGTCTAGGTCTTTCCTTTAGAGAAATTGCAAAGAAAGCCAAGGTGTCAGCGAGTACAGTTTCCCACACCATCAAAAGGCACTCGGAAACTGGAGTAAACTGTGTCAGTAAGAGGTCTGACAGACCCAAATCCAAAACAGAATCAGAAGACAAGTTTCTGAGAGTCAACAACTTGTGTGACAGGCGGCTCACAGGACAACAGCTTCAAGCACAGCTTAACACTGATCGAAGGAAACAAGTCTCAGTTTTAGCTGTGAAGAGAAGACTTCGAGCTGCAAGTTTGACAGGTCGAGTGAAAGTAAGAAAGCCGCTGCTAAGATGGCAAATAAGAAACAGAGGCTTGCCTGGGCCATGAAGCACTGCCAGTGGACTACTGAAGACTGGAAGAAGGTCTTATGTACCAATGAATCAAAATTTTAGATCTTTGGTTCATCCTGCAGGGTTTCTGTACACCTTTGAGTAGGCGAAAGGATGGCTCCTTTGTGTGTGACACCAACTGTCAAAGATGGAGGAGGAAGCGTGATGGTCTGGGGAGAGTCGGCGACTTGCACAGAGTGAGTGGCACCCTGAACCAAAACTACCACCACAGTATTTTTGTATGCCTAGTTGGTCAGGGGTTCATCCCACAGCAAGATAATGACCAAAAACATACCTCCAGCCTGTGTCAGAACTACCTTAGAAGAAAAGAAGAAGATGGTAGGCTTCAAATCATGGAATGGCCAGCACAGTCTCCAAACTTAAACTCCATCGAGCTGATTTAGGATGAACTGGACAGAAGGGTGAAAGCAAAGCAACCTTCAAGTGCAACGCATTTGTGGGAACTTCTGCAACAGTGTTGGGAAGAACTTTCCGAACAATACTTGATCTCTGTTGCAGAAAGAATGCCACGAGTGCGTTTGGCTGTTATATCTGCAAAAGGTGGCTACTGATGAATCAAAGATTTAGATTACATTTTGTTAAAGAAAAAAGTTCCATGATTTCTTTTGGATGTCCAATTGTTTATTTGTTCTACGCTTTATTTTCAGAATACATTGAGACATAAAACCGTACATTTCAATAAAAACTGGAAAAGTGGAGGTCACAAAGCAGCCACCGCTCATATTCCTTGCCTCTATAACAGCCCCATCCCTCTTGTTGGTGCAGGCAAGAAAAGCACGCTGCAGCTTGATACTGGCTCTCACAGAATCAATGTCCTCACAAACTGGATATGGTTTATTGTCGAAGTGAAAACATGCTGTAAACACTCACAGGCTCCTCCAACTCTAACAGGTTTCACCAAACTGCTTCTCTATGATCTCTATAAAGCATTACCACATGAGCTGCCAGAGACAAATTGACAATACCAAGTGTGAATGGAGTCTGCAAATTACACATGTATCCTCTATCACGTAGGGAAGAGACTGGGTATAAAAAAAAAGGGGTTGCCTACACTGCTGGCAGGGTAAAACAAAGATGTGCTAAGACAACACACTCTACTAATAAGTGACTTGGTTTTAAATGCAACAGGGGTCTAAGGTCAGAGAATTACACAAAGTGTACAGACAATAATAGAATACAGCAGTATGGAAATCAAACATTACCTTATTTTGATTGACACTGAAAAGTTTGGATTCTCGACTCTGTTTCGTACTTGTCTAACCATATCGCTGACTAAATCAGGCTTGTTTATTAAGCAAGCCCCATAGCCTTCAGACATTGCCCACCTTTTAAAGAAAAATACAATACTGTTATGCACAAAATACGTATGATAGAATAGAGCAAAGTATTAAAAGGTGTAAAACACAACTGGAGGCAAGTGGTTGCAAATGAACCCAACATCAAACTTTTGTAGGGATCTTGGTGATATTAGACATTAAATGGAATCAAGTAGCAAACATAGGTATTATTAAAATAATAAGTCATCCTGCTAACAAATTCCAGAGCAATCAATCATTCCTCATCAGTCAGATTTCAAAATGTCTGGTCATTCCCTTTTATCTCTCCCAATAAAGCATAGATAGGCTGGTGTTATACTGAGCACCTGAAAGATCTAATACACAGTGGAAGAAATTCAAAGCAAACTGCATTATGTCTGATCAGAACCTTATGATCAGTTTCACGCTCTCCCGGTCTCCAACCTCCTCTCTCTCATACCATCAAACAGTTACCCGTAAAAACCTTCACCACTTTAAATCTTCTTTTCTACTCTGCTATGGAATACCTCTACGTACAAAATCTCTCTTCTGTCCTGCCAAGACCTGGCCACTTGTGTCTATAACAGCTTGCTCCCATCCTCCTGGACACACTTGCTCTCCTCACTACACACAGAATTAGGCCCCAACCTCTGCATCCTGACAAACAGGAGGAGTTAAATCTTAGTACATTCAAGTACCTTAACCATTAACAAAAATGTAACTTCTATGTGTATCACTCAGCTGTAGATCCTCAAATCATCTCTGAATTGGCGCTGACACTGTCCTTCCTTCTGGAGGGCGACTGCTTTTGTTCCCCATGGTCCCTGTGTGTGCTGTAAAGTAGCTCCAAGCTCACTCCCATGATGGATTACAATCCAACATTAAGTTTGCACTGCAGGGGTTTGTCACAAAACAAACAGGAAACATGCAGAACAGTGGTCAAAAGAGATTCAAAACCAAAACATGTCAAGTGAAATCCATAAATATGAGATAGGTGAAATAACCGCAGCCCAATCATTAGAGCTAATGTGTGACACTGAAGCTGTCACATGCCGGCTCTCTAGATCAAGAACTGAGTGATCATATACCGTTGATCGCTCAGTTCACAATTGTCTCCCTGCAGAGAGCAATGACTGTTGGTCACCACTACCTGCAGGAATTCCCCCCTCCCCTCTCTGTTCCTCCAGCTTTGACTGGAGGGACAGACAGGGGAAATGGGGGGCACAGCTGGCTCTGCCTCTAGGGAGGCAGAGTCAGCTATCAATCAGGTAGCAAAGTGCAGCACGGCTCTGCGCTTCTGCCCACTGTATGCTGAGTTTGGAGTTACTCAAAGTGAGAAGGCTGTATGTAAAAACAAGAGATGGATCTTGTCTAGGTGGTGTGAAACCGATGGACCTGCCAAGGTCTGGCATAAAGCAATGTCCTCAAGCGTCTTTACAACTCAGATCGAGCAAACCGGTCTTGTTAGCAGAGTAGCAGTAGAAGTGCTAGATTACGCATTTCGGGGGCTCCTACCCCTTTGTCAGGCCGGTATACTAGATCTGGGGATTTTTTTTTTACAGCAGCCAGTAAATGAGTGGGTGGTACCATATTAATAAGGAGCAGTATACACTACCCAAAAGGTCCATAATAGAATATAAAATAAATATCCCAGAAAGCAAAAGCACAGTACAGGGGACATTTAAAAAAAGACTAAGCAGGGGCTAGGAGTGACAATGGGGCATGGCGGGGGGGAGGGGGGTATCATGAACCATTTAACATGAAATGCTGATATGTACATTAACAGTAAATAAATATTCTACAAAAAAGGTAGAACATTAAATAAATATGTAAATACTCTTCACCAAAGACTGTCATCAAAACATTGAATGTAATTAAATCAATTAGTTCAAAATTCAAGAACGGAAGAATAAATATTATGCACCATAAATGGCTGTTACCTACATTTATATCTATCTATCTATCTATCTATCTATCTATCTATCTATCTATCTATCCATCTACTGAGGTTATTTGCTACTATGTGTACATATATACATCTTAGTTCCAGAGTTCTTACCAGACATTATTTTAACTTATTGGGCCCCTGTATATTAATTGGCTCTTACTGGCTACATGTTAGACATATTGGTCACATTGTATTATATGTTGTCTCCCCCTGGTGGCTTTTTGATGTAATTTCTGTTGTATTGAAGGAGAATTATTTGGAGACTAAAATTTACTCTTCCCAATAGCTTGAGCTGGGGTGACACTGCAGCGGTTACATGTCGGCTGTACAGCTCGGGAACCAAGTGATCACAATCTGCTGATAGCTCACCTCACAGCTTCTCCCTGAAGAGATTGGTGACTGTCTGTCATGGCTCCCCGCAGGCATCCCCCCACCTTTATTCCTCCAGTGCTCATTGGAGGGTCAGACAGGGGAAGGGGCAGCAGAGCCAGCTGTCAATCAGGAAGCGAGATGGATTCCCAGCTGCAGCACGGCTCTGCATTGTCAGCATATGATGGCCAAAAAAACGTTAAAAATTAAAGTTTACATGTTTATTACTGCACTTAGGTCTTTTGCACCCTGTCTTCTGTTGTATTGTTCTTCAAACATATTTACAGATTTGTGCTGGATTTGAGGGTGTTGAATCAAGTGATACAATACCCTTGTGGAGTAGTGTCTGGTGCCCATACACTGAATCCTGGGATTCTAAAAAGCGCAAAGGTTTTCACTGTAATCAATCTAGCTAATGCTTTCTTTTCGATCCCCCAAGTGGCCTACCATCAGTGGATTCCCCACATCATCTACATCATATATTTATTAGGTGACTAATGCCACTAAGCCACACTTCACTAGGCCTTCCCCGCTGTGTTGCCATGAAGCAGGTGACCATACCTCAGCTGGGGATAAGCAGAAACCCCTTGGCTGCTATAGCTCACAACTGGATCCTGTAGCATTACCCTACCTCCTTGCCTTTGGGTGGTGGCAGTAGCTAGTTAGCTGTTAAATACAAACATGGAGCGTCTGTCTGCAATAAGACTAACCAAGCATGAACTTGCCCTTCTGGCACCCCTCAGCTTGGTATTTCTCAGGTGCAACATCCAAACTGACATTTTTCACAGAATATTCTAGAGCCTACAATGACCAGGGCACCCCTCACATGACTGATATAATTGTCGATAGCCAGGCTGTGGCGATGGCGGGCCACCTTCCAAGTTGGCACTTTGCTCAAGTTGCCAAGTTAGCTGCCCTCACGGAAGCCTATAAATTGGTTAAGTAATATACAGCAAACATTTCCAGCAGACAGCACTTACACCATCACCAGAGGAGCCTCCTTATCCACTCCTTCCAGTGCACAACATCACTCAGATTGATTGTTCCTTGGAAATTTTCCCTATCTTAATTCATCCACCTCAGCAGCTGAAGGAAGATCATGTGAAAAGGAGGGGTGTTCATTCTTAGAAGTATTTGGAATTCCAATTTAGAAGCATGCTGATGGATTTTGCCCAGGTCTATATTTCTTTACCTGTCTGCTGTGTCATTCTGTGTTGCACAAGTGTCAAAAGAAGAGACGGTTGATTGTGATAAAGTGTCATTGCTACAGTCTGAGGTTTACATTTCTTGCAGCCATCCACTGCCAATTATGTTTGACAAGGTTTAATGCAGGAAAACCTGTAAAAGCAACTCAGAAACATTTGCCAAAATCGCTGTACCATTTCCAAAAGGCTAGATTGGTTTCATACAACTCCCTATTGTAAGTTGCACGAGTATGCATTTGTGTGCGTGTTGCTTTTCCTAGGTGGATAGAGGCGTGGCCAGTTAGAAAAGAAACAGCCCAGGCTATTGCCAGGAGGTTATTGTCAGAAATAGTTTGGAGCATTCAGGTAATGCAAGTAATAATAGTTTTGGATCCCACACTGCTTTTCACCCTATGACAAGTAGTAAGGTTGAATGTTACTTTGAAAGAAAAAAGAAATACAACAAAGATTTAACATCAGTCAGGTCGAAAATGGACTAAATCCCACAGTCTGGAACTAACATCTACCCTGTAAACCTCTGAACTTATCTCCTGCCAGGATACCCTAACTGAACTTTGGTTCATGATGCTCATCTTTCTTTTGCATATGGGGTTCTTGACTGAACTCATAATACGTTTGCATCATACCTGCCTGCATTTACAATCTTTTTCTTCATTGCCAGATCCTGAGCTGAGTTTGGATGATGGAAGTCAGTAGAGCTTCACATCATTCGCTATGGTAATAATGAAATTCCTCTGTGAAGTGAAAATTCCCTTGCAAAGTGGCCAGCCTATTTACCTTTAGCAAATCAAACCCTTGTTAATCTCCAAACATTTTACAGAGCTCGCAGCCAAGCTGATAAGGTGTCCCAAAAAAAACAAAAAATAATGTGCAATTGTCCGTGTGCTACTTGTGCAAATTCTTAATGAGTAAACATGTAAGATGTTTTAGGAGCTCCTATATGGCAACTGTCCAGTATTGCAGATTAAAAGCCTCTGTTTCTCCAAAGATGGAAGGTCTTGGCAGAGTAACTATGTCCAGCCATTATGGACACATGCTAATCTATCTAATTTCTAACCTTCACTTTGCAACTCTTCTCTGTCCTACAACCATGGGTTACAGTAAGGCACACATTACAGTATTGTTTTATGTTACAAAATCTGAGGGTTTAATGTCACTTTGAATGCTGGAAACACTTTTGAATGCTGGAAACACATAGGAAAGTAGTCAATGGATGTTAATAGGTATGACTCTCACTGTATCTGTAGCTTTCTCTCTTAGCTAGTGATTCTCTACAGAGCTTTTACTTCAGAGCAGCCACTGCCATTCAGCCAAAAAACGAAATTCCTGATTGCCCAAGACTGGAGAAACTTACCGCAGTAATATTTTTGAAAAGCAAGGTTGAAACTAACTTTTTTCAGTCAAAATACTATTTAAAGATTAAACTGACTGTAGAAAGATCAAGCTTACCTCTGAGGACACCCACAATTTAGATCAATGCCACCAGCAAAAGGACAGACAAGATGGGCTGCATCGGCTAAAACCTTTGCATCTTTAGCAGCAAACTGTACAACAAGAGGATGGTCTCCTAGATAAAGTAAAATGTGTGTCCGTAAGAAACAGCCATTTATGGAGCAAAAGCAGTCAGCTACCATCCGGTATGACAACGTCAACTGCCAGAACATTTAGGGATCTATTTCTAATGCTTTATACCAATGAGACTTATACTAATGTACAGTAGCTGAAACCTAAGACCTGGCATTCAGACATCCAGCTGCTAGATGGAATTGCATTTTATATACTGCTGGTTACATTTATGTCTGAAACATGAAGAAGTATGTTGTTGTCTGGGACTGGCTAGACTTCTACAGGCACAACATTTACAAAGTATTCCTTTCACTTTCAAGCAGGTTATCCAAAACTCAAAATATAGGTAAATAGCTCATCACTATACTAATGTACGACCTAATATTATGTTTTACCTGAAGGTCTGTTATTCTCCCCCCCCCAAAAAAAAAAACAGATGACCTCAAAATTTGAGATACTTGACACAAATCACTGGTAACATAATCTTATCCACTGCAGAATTTATGTAGGGTTACAGCAAAGAGACTTGGCGTCTGCTATTGACAAAACATTACTGAAAAAGCTAATTTCCTGGTTGTAATATTGACTCTCTTGCTCCAGTAATTTTAGGTCACCCACCTGGAACAGGTATGCAGATAAGAATTACTGACTATTTCTTTCCTGATCTGCATAATTCCTCAGGACCAATGACTTAAAGTATACTGAACCTAGGAAGTCAGCATAACCAAGCAACTAGCATTTTCAGAAGAAAACGTTTAGTGTAGACAATGTTAGTTGCAGACCAGACAAATACTGTTTGGCAAATTAAGCTATAAAGAGAAATATAGCTTATACCAAATGTATCTTTGTTTAAAGATTTGTTGGCTTGATATGGTCTTTGAGCTTGTGGCCTATGTCTGGTTGCAGTGGTATCCTGTGCTGCAAATCATTTCTTTATGCCCAGATGGCCAAATGACCTGTGCTGCTTAGTTATACTAGCTATAGCCAAACATATAAAACAACTTGTATAAATATTTGGAAGTTATCTCACAGCAGAATAACATATGGAAACAACTTCCAAATGTTCTTGTGCCCATATCTTGCACATTTAAAATATCTGTATGCAAGGTGGATAAAGAGCACTGTATTTCAAGCTGTACCTGCTATATTACAAAAACACAGAAAATCCCCAGCTCACCTGCCAGCCAGCCTGCAACCAAACAAGTAGCCCTGTCAACAGTATGCGTTCAAATCAGAGGTTTTAGTTGCACAAACTTTTGGCCAAAAATATGTAGAAGCCACACCGCCGCGCCAAGGCACCACTGGAGGCCCAGCAACCTAAAATGCACGCTGGGACCCCAGTGCGTCCTCTCAATCAAAAATAGTCAAACTAGAAAAAACATGGTACCTGCATGAATCTATAACTAGCCTTTACAGCAGGGTGCACATTGGGAAGGCTTACAACAATAACGCCTCCAGTGCGTCCCTGCACCTTATTAGGAGGAGTAGGCTACCTCCAGGTACACCTGTATGCAATTTATCGACTTCATTAATATGCTCACACTTGGAGACTCATATACATAGAGTTAGGACCACACCTTGCAGAGGTGCCTTGGCGCGGCGGTGTGGCTTCTACATATTTTTGGCCAAAAGTTTGTGCAACTAAAACCTCTGATTTTAACGCATACTGTTGACAGGGCTATTTGGTTGCAGGCTGGCTGGCAGGTTGAGGCTGGGGAATTTTTGTGTTTTTGTATTGTTGTAAGCCTTCCCAATGTGCACCCTGCCGTAAAGGCTAGTTATAGATTCATGCAGGTACCATGTTTTTTTCTAGTTTGCACCTGCTATATGCCTGGCACAGCCTTTGAGTCCCTGTGGAAAAGTGGATTTAATGTAGGTCACATAGGCATGACTTAATTGGCTCTGTCCAACATCCTAAACAGAGATATAATCTCCTTAAATTATGGATCTGCCATGGAAGTGATGACCAGGCCCGGATTCCCCACAAGGCCACCGAGGCACAGCCTCGGGGCGGCAGGGCGCAGAGGGGCAGAAGCGGTTTCTTTGGGGGGCAGTTGCCCTCTCTACATTCAGTCCTTCTTTGTACTGGAACCTGGCCTAGGGGCGGCATGGAGAGTAAATCCGGCCCTGGTGATGACATGTGAATACCATCTGTCTTAAGAGGGACCAAGGTACTTCAAATTACAAATTGATAACAGATATGCAAAGTGTACATGCTCAGACTGGTACCTTGGTTTGTGGTGAATTCACTGTGTCTTGCTTTGGCAGACTTGACAAAATCAGCAGCAACTATCATAGGTGTATAACATAAATCGCAGCCATACTTTCTTACCAGGGTCCTGAAAGCCAGTCTGCAACAGGAAAAAAAAAGACACAATTTTTAACAAATAAAGACAGAAAAATATTTACCTTTCTTCAGTATTACTTAGATTACTTGAAAATAACGTTTTCTCTACACTTGATATGGTGAGCAGATGTTTAAAAACAATCCACTTGCTGAAAGAGGTTTCAAACCGTGCTTCTGGGTAACATAAAGATGCATATTTCTATAATAAGGCTTCAGTCCACCAAGCACTATAAACAAAATTGGGACATTCTTGTGGGAGCTTGGTATTCCTCCACCATGTTTTACCAATGTTTTCTGGCATTCCCTTTTAAACAATATAGCAAAGGCACCATTATTTATTTATTACCAGCATATACACTCCGCTTGGACAATATCTAGGCTATGGTAGTTTCTATCATGCTCTATGGATGTGAATGCAGGAAATTAAGAAGCTAGATAGAAAACATATTGATGACTTTGAACTTTGGTGCTGGGGAAGTATTCTAAGAATATTGCTGTTAGTAAGGAAAACAAACAAAGGGATCCTTTAAAAACTCAAACCCGACCTTTCAGTAGAAGCCTAGATGACTACGCTGAAGCTTTCATATTGTGGACATATTATGAGAGGAACCAACTCACTGGAAGAGAGAGTTCTGCTTGGAAACAAAGAAGGACAACTAGTAATAAGATGGCGGGATACAGCAATAGAAATTTTGAACATACTGTTGTGAAGACTGAGGACCCAAACAGAAGATACATCATTCTGGAGAAACACAATCCATGTAGTCACCAGGAGTCGACATCAACTTTACAGTTAATCACCTGAGGATTTTAAATGTAGGACATACATCCTAAAAAACTTCAACAAAGTTTCTAGGTCGCATCTCATACATTCAGCTCCTCTCCCCCTACCACTGCTCCCCTTGCCCCTGTACCAGCAACTACTGGCTATCGTAATGACAGCTGGAAATTGCTATGTATTACATAGAAGGAACAGCGGTCAAATGCAGCCTCCTGGGTAACATTACACTTCCATATAGTCAGCAATACAATGTAAAAAGTATTGTCACATTGTATTTACTGTGTCACTTATATGTAGATCAAAGGTGTGACCTTATTAACTCTTACAGGGTTATTCACAAAAGGGATGAAGAGTTTGGAGAAGGCAGGAGAAGTGAACAATCTAGGACAACATAGCTGATTTGGAAAAATTCTCCAATTCTGCTCACTTTCTGGTTCAGCTATGTTGTCCTAGATTGTTCCCTTCTCCTGGTGTCTCCAAACTCTTCACCCTTTTGTGAATAACCCTGTTAGTTAACCCTAATCAGCACAATTGACTCCTTTCTCCCCATAGCTATTATTTTTCTGCAGATATACATTTTTTATTCCTACTTTATTTACCTTTAATATTTAGTTTTTCATTTGCAATTCACTTTTACATACTTTGTACCTATACCATCATTTTAGTATCACTTTAACCCCTTGCTGTTATTTAACCTTGCAGCAGAAAACTAGGCATGCACAACTGTGTGTTCCTAGCTCTCAGGCTTGATGTTAACCAGAGTTATTGTCAAAATAACAGAGGCTGCTAAACTTTGTCTGGTCATCCAAGCATCAAAAAGCTCCGGTTTCAAAAAAAGTTAAATGGGACAAATGGAAGAATTAAAGGAGAACTATGGGGTTAGGGCTTTTCCCCATAGTTCTCCTTAGGGCAACGGGAGGACACAAACTAGCGTCCTCCCAGTCACCCTAGGCTCAGTATACCGCGAGCTACAGCTAGCGGTATACTGAGACACCGCAGAATACCGCGAGCTAAAGCTCGCGGTATACTGAGACGCCGCAGCTGGAGCGGATTCCGACAATTATGTCTGGATCCGCCCGGCTGCGTGAGTGACAACTGGCTCTGCCTATCTAGAGGCAGAGCCAGCTGTACCCGCCCCCCTGCCCGGTCCGTTCCACCAGTCAGCGCTGGCGGATCAGGGGGAATCCAGCCCCTCCCCTGTCACGGCAGAGCGCCGTGACAGGATCGAGAAGTGAGCGAACGCCGGTATGTGTTCGCTCACCTCCCGATCTACTGAGCCGACCTGTGACAGTCTCATTGTCACAGGTCGGCTAGAACTATGAGGCTGAGTGCAAAGCACTCACTTCATAGTTCTCCTTTAAACACAAACTTTTTGTCTATAGATTATATAGAAAATACATTATTTTTTGCAAGAAAGCACTGCCAAAAACAAGCTTAGTTTGTCCTCCTAAAAACAATGTTGGTATTAAGCTAGCCTTACACGGATCAATTTTCTCTCCTTCGTCTGGCAGGCTGAACAAGAGAAAAAGCAATCACTTCCTCCATCCATGCTAAACAGTGGGAATTCCCTGTGCCAGCTATCGTATTCAGCAGCCATGTAGCCCACAATTCAAACCATCTTTAGCCAGTCTAACTTTGTTATCTTAAGTAAAGACAATGTTATGTCTGAATGGACAAGCACATAGTGGAAATATATAAATTGCTCTGGTCCATAGGTAGTATAAAAGGTAAAAGAGCTGAAGTGGTTAAAGTGGAACTAAAGCTGTGTTGCGATATATCTTAGTGGACTTTTTCAGACACAGATTTGCAATAGAGATGGAGGTTTTGTTTGTTTGTTGATAGAGAGCTGGGTTCATTTTGCTATGCCAAGAAGTCCTGTTCATCACGGAATTTGTGGAGCCTGCAGCCGGAGCTAAGTACATTTCCAGTGTTTCCCCTCCTAGAAATCATACATGTACTAGAAGATAGTGTAGTGGGTGCAAGTAATCGCCAAGTAAAGTACTTTTAAATGCTGCTGGGTCAGTTTCCTTGAAGCTTTACTGCAAGAACAGACAACAAATAGAAATGAAAGTTTTGCCAAGCTTTACAGCTGGGCTCATCCTTGGGATAAGCTTGATGTCTCTGGGATTTGTAGCCCAGAGCATTACAAAAGCCAAAACTTTTTTTTCCCATTTTGGATAGAGTAAGGCAGGGTTATAACCCCGGTCAGTTTTCTGCCCTCTGTGTCCCATTGGGGAGATTTCCCTTAATTTCCTGTCTCATAGCCACAACAGGAAGCGAGGGGACATCCCCCAAAGTAAAGGGAATCCCTGGTGGTCAGCAGTGTCACCAGAACTAGTGCCCCCACTCGAAGATTTCCCCTGTATTATGATTCTGGTGACAACTCAATATTTGGGATTTTATTTTACTTTCACTCTCCGTGATAACGGCCACCAGGACAAATAGAGAGGGTGGATCACCTTAAAGCTCACCACACGTTACAATCTACTTGTACAATCTCCTTTAGATCTACCGACAGATATTTAGTGACCTAACGGAGACACAGATAGCAATAAAAACCTGACAGGTATTCTAATGCCTCTCCACTCCATCCAAAACTACAAAAAAAAAGAATACTTTAGTTCAGGGGTTGACAACTCTGGCCCACCAGCTGTGGTTTTACTACAAATCCCAACATGCCTCTGCCTCTGGGGCTGATACCTGTAACTGTCAGTGTTGCAATGCTTCATAGGACTTGTAGTTCCACAACAGCTGGAGGGCCAGTGTTCTGTCGAAATGGCCATCCCGTCAAGATCTCGAACTTACGCTATGTCCGTTGACTTGCCAGTAAGAGATTTTGGCAAGATGGCGGTAGTGTGCGTGCACCAGACGTGGCAGCATCAGAACCCTCATCTAGTTCTCCAATTCCCGTTAGTGTACCTGCGTGGCTTCACAACCCTCGTTGAGTCTTCCAGCTCCCATCAGTGCGCCTGCGCGGCCACCTAAGACCAGTATTAAATTCACCAATTAACATTACTGCGCCAGTGCGCCCACCTGATAGCACAACATGAAATCTGTTAGCAGAAGATGCTCCCTGATTGGCTGCCTTTACTTTGCACTGATGGAAATTGGAGAACTCGACGAGGATTCTAAAACTGCCACGGCTGGTGCACTTGCACTAGCGCCATCATGTCCAAATCTCCTACTGGCAATGCTGAAACGAGGTGGCAATCTCGACGAGTTGTACATTTTGATAGAACACTGGAGTTGCCCACCCCTGCTTTATTAATAATAAAGCACTAAGCGTCAGTACATCAACCCCAGGCATGCTGATCCTTACTTGGAATATCGAACCATTGGTGCACATATTTTCACCAGTTTATTGGTACCAAAGAGATCCACTGGATTCTGCGGAAGACCATTTCTGTCATCTCCTTCCTGCAGATACATGGGGACTGGGAAGTGACTCATCCTTAAGAGAGAACACAAAGAAAGAAGTAATTCAACCTCGGCCACATATTCATTTAAAACAAAAACTTCCATCATCTAATCAGGTGTAAGCATTTTTTTCCCTATTTTCCTTGCTTCTAAATTGTTTATTCTGCGCAAAGTGATTTTTCACCACATTTACTAAGCTAAGGGAAAACCTCCTTGCAAAGTGAGCATTATTTAGTAAATCAACCCCTAAGGCTGGTTCACACCTAGGCTTTTTAAGCAGTCGGAAAAGCGCTTTTAACCCTTTCGCTGCCAAGGGCGTACGGCATACGGAGCTACAAAAGTGCTTCCAGCTGGCCAGCTCAGTATGCCGTACGGACCTGGCATTTACAGTTCTACTATAAGCTGATGGTCGCTTTAGCGACCATCAGCTTATAGTAGAACTGTTCAGCAGACTGTCCCCTTTAAATTAATAGCTGTCATCAGCGGCTCACAAGCCGCTGATGACCGCTAATTTTAAAAATACCGGGCGCCCCCCCCCCCCCGGCTGCCGGCCGCCGGCATCTGGAGTCTCTCATCCCTCCCTGGAGCCATCCCAGGGAGGGATGAGGGACTCCATGGATCCCCACTGCTTGTAGGGTCTGTGGCAGCGGGGATCCATTAAAAAATCACCGTCGGGGGGGTCCCGGGAACGAGCGGCGGCTGGCCGCAATTCAGGATGGCTGAGCGTCTTCTGTTCTGAGCCGCTGTCATCCTGTCAGTTTTTGGATGACAGCGGCTCTGTGTAGCGTGGCCGAGTGGGGAATCGTTAAATATCAATGATATTTAACGATCCCTCTGTGCAGAGCAAACACCGGAGTGATCGTCTGATCTCCGGTGTTTGTAAATAACTGGGGACACATATAGTACTATGTGTCCCCAGTTATGAATGAACAGGCTGCGATCTAC
Source organism: Nanorana parkeri (assembly GCF_000935625.1). Classification (NCBI taxonomy): domain Eukaryota; kingdom Metazoa; phylum Chordata; class Amphibia; order Anura; family Dicroglossidae; genus Nanorana; species Nanorana parkeri. The sequence goes on along the minus strand of NW_017307544.1, from coordinate 369,742 downwards.
ATCACAGCCTGTTCATTCAAGAATTTATGAATGGGGACTAGCACTCACTACAGAGGCTCCTCCCCATTCAGAAACTAATGATAGTAAAATATTTTTACTATCATTAGTTTGTGAATGAATGAGAAGCCTCTGTACTGAGGCTTCTCATTCATTGAGTGCTGGGGCTGCAGAAAAAGAAATTGAGGACTTATGTCCTCAATTTCTTTTTCTATTTCAAAAGGGAAATGTCAGGGGTCTATTTAGACCCCAGATATTTCGCCGCAGCCCCCCCAACAGTAAAAAAATAAAAATTAAAAAATAAATAGAAAATGTAAAAAAAATTAAAAATAGAAATGTAAAAAATAAAATTAAAAAATGTGTACAAAAAAATAATAAAAATAAGCACAACCCCTCCCTCCCTCCACATAACATACATTCACACATATTGTGGTGCACACCATGCACATGCGCTGCAGTGCGTTGTTAGAACGCATCAGTGCATGATCTTATTTATTTTCTTTTTTAAAAAACATTAAATTAACTGTGGCAGCGCATGGCAAAGCTTTGTGACTCATTGCCATGCGTTGTGATACCTTGTGTTGCAATTAAATATACACCTGTATCATTTTATCACAACACAAACACCAAAACAATTTTTTACATAAGTCGATTATTTACAGTTTTGCGTACCTTCATTTTTTTACCTTTTCGCAAAAAGGCGCAATTACAAATTTGCTAATATTTGTTATTTATTAACTCAATACAGTTTTATCTTTTAGATTTAGTCAGAAAATATTTTTTTTTGTGCACGGATACTGATTTTGGTGTGTTTTAACAATTGAATTGTATATTTTTAACGGTTTAAAATTAATTTGAGAAACATTTGCGCAATTGGGCCTACAAATTTAGTATCACCATCTTTTTATTCTACCGGGCCTGCGCTTTCAGAAAATATATGGTTTGGGGGGTCTTTTACAAACGCTAGCAACGCAGCAGTTGAAAATCAAATCAATAGTAAAAAATTGCAGAAAATTCAAAAATGGCTTGGCCAGATGATTTGAAAAATGTTCCGGAGGGCTTGGCAGCGAAAGGGTTAAACACCCAACACCAGAAATCCCATGATTTCCAACGGCCCTTGTTCACACCTGAGCAGGAAAACGCCAAGTGCAGAAAAAAAGTACATGAGCTTTTTTTTGGCAGTTTCAAGCTCGTTTTTGCCTCATAGAGACGCCAGAAAATGCACTGCAGAAGCGAGTTGGACATTTTTGTGTATGTTTTTGCGCATTTGTACATTTGTTCGTCCATTGACTGCAATGTTTCTTAAGCTGCCAGTCAAAACATACGTCTTCATGTTCACGCGTAAAAATGTGCAAATAACTGCATGCTGAACCCGCGCGAACAAACATGCAAAAACGATGCTGCCTAGGCATGATACCGGCCTTAAAGTGCAACTAAGGAGTACTGTACTGAAGGAGAATCTGCCCAATAGGACACAGATGGCAAAAACAAAAAGTTGGAAGGGGTCATAACCCTCCCTTACTCTATTCAAAGCTAAAAAAAAAATCACTTGAGGAAGAGACAGGCTGGAGGGAGCGCTGTAGGAACCAGTTGGGATCGTGGTTCGGGTCAGTATATCTCTGTTATTTTCCTCCCTAGACAGAACCCTTAACCCCTGCAGTGCTGGGGTAGCTCCTCTGCAAGGGTTAAGATTTGATTTGCCCGGAGCTTTGCTTTAATGTTGAATTTCCCAGATAATGAAAGTTCGGAACTGGCTGCCTGGTGCGGGCACAGGTCTCCTCATTCTTCTCACCCAGCCCCATAGCGATGTTTTCAGAAGCCTGCAGAATAACAAGAGAACCCAGGAGAGAAGAGAAAACTGCATACAGCAAAGATTGTCCAGATAACCAGTTCTGCAGAGGACAGTGTGCGTACTAAAGGAAGGGAAGATACCGTCCGGGCAGAGGCAGGGAAGACGTGCGAGCTCCTCAGCTGTCATTACAACATGTTCTCTCTTCCCTCATGTGACGTACCGTGCGCGACAGCCGAGGCGCCGGATTATGACGTCACGTGTGGTTGGCAGTGACAGAGTTGCTGACATGGAGGGGAGAGACGGTTCAGATCCAGGGGGAGCGATGTCTGTCAGGGATATGCTGCGGGACGGTGAGTGGAATAATGTTGTATTAAACGCCTGTCTGACTCATGTCATAGGATACCAGCTTTGCTTTTCTTGCATGACACTTTTTGTTGAATATTATCACTGAGAAGCGATGGGGGATGGAGGAGGCAGACTGACAGGTGGAAGTTTAGTTGTGGGGTAGATCTGCAATGACAATGATCTAGATCTGTACACTAACAATATTATGTTTAATATGTCTTTATTTAATCATGAGTGCAGGAACCAATCTGAATTCCCTCTGCTGAGGGACTGTGCCTGTAGTCTGAGCACTCACACCTGATCTGAGCATGTTTCAGGACTTTAGAAGTGTTTTTCTGGCTTGAATGTTTGTGTATTAGCCAGTGGAAAGCTAGTTACATGGAGTGGGTGACAGTCGGTAGGTACATGTTATATGCATTTTTCAGGTGCTTACATTGAGATCTATGGGGCTAATAATGAGCAAGTCTGCCCGAAAAGAAGCTCAATTACTTTTCCCAGCAACACATCACTCACATGTGAATGGACACCTTTGAAAATAATGGCACCCTTCATGTGGAGTGTTGTTGCACTTTGGGAAACACGTGACAAAACACTGAGGTGTGAATGGGGGCTTACACACTTTCTAACACCCACTTCTGAGTGACATGTAGACGTGTGTGTGTATGTATACAAAATCCACCACCGCACTGCAAGGGCTAAATGCTAATTAAAGCAGACCTTAGAAAATGGTGCCAGGGAGTTACATCATCAGTGGTCATCCAGTGACCAATGACAGAGAAAAGTGGGCGGGCGACAGACCTGCTACTTACAGCCTGGATTGGACAGCACTAGAGGAGAGCACACTTGTAAGGTAAGTGTGCCATAATATGCAATATTGTTGTGCATACGTCTAAATTATAGTAGTATACCACCCAACAAACAGAGGTTTAGTTCCAGTTTTATGTTTCCTGGACACATTGCACGTCATTACTTGGTTTAGCCTTTGCAGAAGCAAGTTTGGCAGCTGCCCTGACCTAAATATTAAGCCAGCAAGCAAAAAAATCACTTACTGCCATCTCCTGTTTTTTCTTAAAGTGACACTAAACTCAGGAGTTAAATCTTAAAATTACATTCAAGTACCTTAACTATTATCAATAATGCATCTTCTCTGAATTGGGGCTGACACTGTCCTTCCTTCTGTAAGGGTGGCTACTTTTGTTTCCCATGGTCCCTATGTGTGTTGTAAAGTAGTCACCACTCCAAGCTCACTCCCATGATGGACTACAATCTCATGTTTAGTTTACTAATTTGTATTGAGATTATAGTCCATTTTGGGAGCCTGCTTGGAGTGGCCACCCCCCAGAAGGAAGGACAGTGTCAGCACCAATTCATAGTTGATTTGAGGATCTACAGCCAAGTGATACACAAATAAGATACATTTTTGTTAATAGTTAAGGCATTTTCAAGATTTAACTCCTGAGCTTAGTGTCACTTTAAATTTAAAAGTTATACCGAAAAGGAATATTAACTATTGTTTGTTCACAACCCAAACAATAGTTGGTCTAAAATATTGTTTTTTAAGAAGTGCAATATCCTTTAGTAAAGCATTCAAAATAACTGTAAATTATTTGTTTTTTTTTCTTTTCAGAATGTTACACAGACTTTTTGCATGATGATTTTGATGTTAAAACATACACCTCCCAGTCCATTCATCAGGCTGTGATTGCAGAGCAGCTTGCAAAGCTTGCTCAAGGCATCAGTCAGTTGGATAAAGAATTGCATTTTCAGGTAATGTAGTGAAGTATGGACAATTAAAGTGGCATTAGAGGTGTGTGTGTGTCCCTATTCTGCTGTAACACTTACCTTATTTGTTGCCTCTTCATCCGATTATCTTCATTCCACTGTTTTCCGACAGACCCTCCAGGGCTGATGCAGATCTCTGATCCACTGCAGACTCCCCATGTCCCACAGTGCCTCTCCACCATGCGCGCTCCCGGCTGCCAGGCAGCGTCCCTTCACTTTCGTTACTCTTTTCTCCCCTCTGCTCTACTGCGCATGCGCCCGCAAACTTTCGCCTTTACAGCTGTTCGTGAGCCGGGAGTTCTTCAGCCAGGAGCGAGCGGCGCTGGAACAGGTAAGTAATTAGGTGTTTGCCTGCTAATTTGCCTACAAATTAGATATTTGCCTACAACTGCTAATTTTTCCTGGACTGGCCAGCCCAACAAATTCAGCCCAAGAGCTGACCGTTTGATGCTAAAAGAAGCCTTGAACAACACCAACATTTAATTGCAGGATTTTACCTCTTGTAACAGTTGCGGTCAAAGTGCATGCATCAACAATCAGAATGAGATTGTATTAATTCAACCTGCATGAGAGTTGTGTTAGGAAAAAGCCTTTGTTGTCCAAAAAAACATTATAGCAAGATAACAGTTTGCAATTGAGCACATAGGCAAAGACCAGGCCTTCTAGTACATTGTTCTTAGGACTGATGCATCAAAGTTAGAGTTGTTTGGTCAGAGTAACAGTAAACATGTTTGCCACAAACCAAAGACAGCATTTCAGAAGAATAATCTTCTAACAGCTGTGAAACATGGTGCTGGGAATGTTATGCTTTGGGATTGCTATGCTGCTGGACCTGGGCAGCTTACAGTCATTGATTCAGCTATTAAGTTTGCATCATATCAAAGTGTGCCTGATGAGAATATGATGCCATCTGTCCAAAAGTTCAAGTTGAACCAGAAATGGATATTTAAACATGGTAATAATCCAAAGCATGCCATCATCCCACTAAGCAATATCTGTAAAGAAAAGAACGGGGCTTGTGAACAGTCATTGGCCAGCATGGTCACCTGACCAATGAGTGCTTGCCATTTGCGAGTGTTATTCAAGATGCCTAGTGCACTGCTGCAGTGCGGTGTACTGTGTACAGACCGTACACTGGCTATTGTGGGGGAAATTGACTGTTCCATGCAAGGTATGACCAGCGGGGATGGAGAGAGGGGCAGATTTGTATGGGTAATTTTATTTTCTCACATTTGGTGAGAAAATGGAATTACCTTTTATCTTTGTTTTGCAAAGCCCAGAAATTCATTGCTGTGGCTTAAGCAATGCACAGATAGATAAACATAAGCATAGTCCTGAGACGAGAGATGAGAAACAGCTCATTTCTATTTAGTTCAATCTGAGTTTATTGAATTTTCAAATACATTACAAGGAGGTAAACATGCAAGTTCACCTTGACACAAAAAAAAAACATAATACAGACGATAAAGGAAAAGTAAAAGCCTGTAGGTCAGTAGGCAGGGTATAAGTGGTTTCAAAGTATAACATTACTGATAGCACACAGGACACAATGTTCTATATAAAATCCTACAGGTTGGTACAGGTTCTGGGCAGCCTGCACCGTCCTCTCCCAACAGCACCCATCTTGGGGCGTGAGGACAGGGCAAGGGGGGAAACCTCACAGGTGAATGCATTGTGTGTCTCGGGCTATAGCACACATGAGAATGGTAACCAGCTGCATTTGCTCAGCTCAGGGAGAAGGTGCCAGGGGGAAGGTTCCACAGGGGGGAAGAAGCGAAAAGGTAGATAGAGGAAGAGGAGAGAGGTCCTGCCGAGGTGCGCAGATAGAGGTTCATGGAAGGGGATGTTAGTCTCCTACCCCCAGACATGGTGGCCAACGGTGTCCTCCGGGAGGCAAGTTAAGATGAGAGTGTAGCCTGGAATCCGTCAGTGTTCCTGAAAACGATCCAGGCGGACCATGTATGTACATATTTATCTCCCTCACCCCGTTCTCCAGCTAGGAGGCCCTCTAGGTCCGCAATGCAGTCCATTTCCACAACCCATTCCGCAAGGGTGGGCACCACAGGTGTACGCCAAAGCTCATTTCCATTTTATTTGAGCTCCAAAAAAATATTATGACACTTCATTCCATCATCTGCCCTTCTCACTTCAGTTATGCTCAATGTGAAAAGATGGCCATGCACCAGTAGAATTTCGTTCAGATAAATTTGTTTTCGGAATGCTTGTTTGATTTTCTAATCGTTTTTGGGGTCAAATTGATGACTTTGCCCGTAATGACGAAAAAAAATTGAAGGAACGGGATGGAAAAATGTTTTAAGGGAGCAAAAGTTTACCAAGGAATGTGGGTTTCATTTAAGACAATCCAGTCATTTCTGAAATTGCATATTGAAATCACACGAAATTTCGAAAGACATTTGTCAAGTCTCTGATGACATTGTCAAATGTTCTGACGAGATTCTTCATATGAACATGCGTATGAAAATCTACCAGTGTATAGCCAGCTTTATTGTCCAGTGTTTACATGGAAAGACATAACAGAAAAAGTTATGCAAAAAAAATTGTTAATGGTAGTTTGGTTATTACTAGGAATGCACGGATACTATTTTCTCCAGACCGAGTAACGATACTTTTCCTCAAGTACTCGCTGATACCAATTATCGATATAATTTTTTTTTTTTAATCTCATATGACAGTTTTTCTTAAACAATACAGACAAATACATTTTAAGACAGTGGTGGAGCACCAGGGCCTGGTTGCAGCTGCAATATATTGCCATGCAGAATACCATCAGCTATAGAGGACTGCAAATCTCAGCAGCACATTATACAGCAATGCAGAATACCACCGGCTTTAGAGGACTACAAATCCCAGCAATACATTATACAGCAATGCAGAATACCATCAGCTATGGAGGACTACAAATCACTGCAGTACATTATACAGCAATGCAGAATGGCACTGGCTATAGAGGAATACATATCCCAGCAATGCAGACTGGCACTGGCTATAGAGGACTACAAATCACTGCAATACATTGTGCAGCAATGCAGAATTGGCACTGGCTATAGAGGACTACAAATCACTGCAATACATTGTGCAGCAATGCAGAATGGCACTGGCTATAGAGGACTACAAATCACTGCAATACATTACAGCAATGCAGAATAATATTATATGATTATGCTACATACTTTGTGCTGCTGCACTGGGGTGCCAGCCTGATGTCTTGAGCGGAAGGTCTCGGGTAGGGTGCAAAGGGTCTTAGGAGGATTTGTGCACCGGTGGAAGCGATGTATACAGTTGCTGCATGGTTACCAAGAAGTTTAACCTTTGTGTGTGTGTACGAGTATGTGTGTGTATTCCAGTCATTAAGATTACATGTACCCCTGTATGTTACAGTCTCTGAGGAAGGTATCTACAATGAGTTTTGAATGATTCAATACTCTCTGCTGATACCACTGCTTGTGGCAGAGAGTTCCAAAATGTAACCACTCTGACTGAAAAGAAGCCCCTACTCCCTGTGTGGTTAAATCTTTTCTCCACCAGGTTTAGGTGGTGGCCTCTAGTCTTTGTTATGAAGTTTACTGTAAAAAGTTTATTGCTGATGTTGCCATCACCACTGAACATTTTGTACATCAAAATCATGTCCCCTCTTAATCACCTCACTTCTAGCGTGAACAATTTAGTAACCTTGTCTCATAGCTTTGGTCCTCCTGCCCCTTAATCAGTTTGGTTGCCCTTCTCTGGACTCTCTCCAGCTCAAGGACATCCTTTCTGTGGATTGGTGACCAAAATTGAACCTCATACTCAAGATGTGGCCGAACCAGTGATATATAAAGTGGCAAAATGATTGCTTTGTCACTACAGTACATTCCTTTTTAATGCATGACAGTACTCTGCTAGCTTTGTTTGCCGCAGCTTGGCATTGCAAGCTATTGTTCAATCTGTGGCCTACTATGACCCCCAAATCTTTTTCCATTTCTGACTTCCCTAGTGGAGTTCCCATTAATATGTATTCCACTTGCCTGTTTTTAACCTGACAATTCTTTCCTTTACATTTTTCAACATTAAACCTCATCTACCATATAGTTGCCCACTCCCATATTTTATCCAGGTTCTCCTGTAATGTTATAATGTCTTAGTCCGTGTCTATTACTCTCCCATTTTTATTATCATCTGCAAACACAGAAACATGGCTAAACAATATTGGCCTAGGACAGAACCCTGGGGCACGCCACTCTCGATTTTAGACCAATTTGAAAAAGAGCCATTTATCAATACTCTCTGGACACGTTCCAGTAGCCAGTTCTGTATCCATGTACATTTACACACCATTTCATCTATGCCCATAGACATTAGTATTGGAGCATTGTCACGAGTACTCATAAAAATACATGATATCGGTGCCTCCTTAGTTATTACCCCAATTCTGCCACATTCATAAGTGCTGATGTATGGGTACATTAAATAGTTTAGTCTTAACTCCACGCTATTTTACCTCCCATAGGATTTTTTTTTTATTTTTGCCCTTCCAGTCCTGCAATTTACAGCTTTGGCACACAGCACAGCCCTGTCTATCAGGACATAAGCCCTGAGTTCTCTCAGCTGTAGTTCCTTAACACTTACAGGTCTTGTTCCTGCCACCATCCTGTAACTTGAGAGTAAAAGGAGAAACAGAACACTGGTAAACTAATCTCTTCACCACTCTGCTTTCTCCTGCTATCAACATATTCCTTGCATCAAAGCACAATTAATTGGCTCCTTGTGCTGATTTTCCCTTTCCTAGTCGAAATGCTGTTGTACAGGGATTACAAGAGGCTGATACCAGGTCAAATTCAGGTACTTGCACTGCTTGCATTAAAAATAACATTTATGATTTATAAGTAAAAAGAGCTGCATGCATGTTTTTATGATGTTATAACTGCCTGGAGGTCGGCTTTAAACATCTTGGAAAATGTTTGAATCGTTCTTTTATATCATTTTTTTGTTGTTGTAGGTAGTTGCACGACATGAAGACCTATTGGCACAAGCAACTGGTATGGAGTCTCTAGAAGGTAAGTTTGTATTTCTTTACTGTAAGTTTTCATTTGCAATGTCATGAAAGGTGAATTGAATGATCTTTATTTTTGGCTACTGTAAAATACTTTTTAACAATAACTTTTGTTTTTCGCATCCATGTTTAGTATTTAACCCCTTCGTGACAGGAGACAGACACTGTATGTCCCCACATATAAGTGCCCAAATGGCTGCTCACGTACACTGTACGTGATCAGCTATTTGGGGCTCTGTAATGCCAGTAACCGCTGAGATCAGAGGTTACTGTTCATTAATGGATGCCTCAGTATTGAAGTATCCATTAATGAAAGAGTTCATCTTTTTCAGACACCCGATCCCTTTCAGGCATCGGATGTCTGATAGTGATAGCAGAGCGGTATTTACTGCACTTGTTGTCACCGCTTGACAGCCGGTATAGATCGGCATCCCGACGTGTACCGGCTTTTTTCTAAATGTTACAGAATAGAAACATTTAGCTACATGTTTCTATTGTGAAAGTAAGTAAGGATCAGTGTCACTAAAGTTATTATTGGCTGTTCCTAAGTTTGGAGCAGCCTAACCACAACCGAAAATTTAAATATGTGTGTGTATGTATGTATTTATATACAATGAAAATCTGCAAATGCAGATTTGTTTTTCACCCTAAGTGGTTCATTTTTAAATTTAACCCCCTCATGACGGTGATGTTCAAAGTATGTCACTGAAACTTAAGCTGGCCACAGACCTTACAAGCAAGGTTGTAAGATAATTAAAAAAACGTACGATCTGCCCATCTTGGACAGGCAGATCGTATTTGCGATAATCGCAAGCCCGCCCTGCTGAGGGGCGGCCTTCTGATGACCACAATGCTGAACAGGCAGTGTGCACTTGCGCACACCGGCCCATGCGGCATTTATCTTACGAACATACCACACACCTGCCGACAATCGTACGATTCTCGGCGGGTTTTCGAACATGTTCCTAAGATAAAAGTCATGCGACCGTACAGTAGAAACGGTCGCACGCCTTCCACACACCTTGCGATAATCCATACGATCGCGGGATTTCCCGCGATTATCGTACGATTATCGCAAGGTGTGTGGGCACCTTTAGTGTGACACTTAGTGACAGTGACATTGTATGCCAGGTGACTACTATTAGCTTTTAGAGAAAAAAAAACGCAAAATGTTACCTTTTAGTTTTAGACTGAGAAGTGCAGTCAAATGTCTAAAATCCTAGGGATGTGAGGTGTTTCCAAATAAAGGACAAATAAATTAATTTACTTTAATGCATTTATTTAGCTGTGCTATTTTTCTAAAAAATAATAATCAAAACTAGGTAAAAAAAAATTTCTTGAAGTTTTTTTTTTTCTAATTTTTTTCATATTCTATTCGTCCTAAGTGAGGTGTTAAGTACAGATATTTGATATACATGTATAGCCCTATCTGTCCTCTAAAAAACAATATATAATATGTGTCGGTGCACTTAGTAAGAAAGTATATTACTGCCGTGGAAGAATCACACAGCAAAAATGGAACGAACAAACTAAAAAGAAGCTCAGTCATGAAGGTGTTAAGAAAGGGATCCTGCAGTATGCTAGAATGTTAAAGCATTACATTATTGACGGAAGGAAATGATTGCATTGCTCTAATTCAGGGATGTCCAAACTGCGGCCCTCCAGCTGTGGTGGAACTACGAATCCCATGAGGCTTTGCAAGATTCTCACAGCCACAGATATGACTCCCGCAGAGAGATGCTTCATGGGATTTGTAGTTTCACCACAGCTGGAGGGCCGGAGTTTGGACATCCCTGCTCTAATGTTACAGACAGAGGATAAAATATAAGTATACATTTTAGCAAACATGTAGCCTTACTCCGAGGGGCCGCTGGAGGGCACCCAGAGTACAGCGTACTCATGGGAATGAATGGGGCTGTATCGCATATGCACGGTATGAAGAGATCCTGGCAGGAACGGATGTTAGAGGAAAGATCACTGGTTAGGGGTGGAGGGAAAGTATGTCAGATGGGCATCACTGATGGTGGTGGGGGGAAATTATTAAAGGATGAGATTGCTAAATGTAAAGCTGTCTTTTTAAAGTCAGGTAAATATTCTAAGTATTCCATATGAGTATTATTTTGTGTTTATTCAGCCAGCAGTTGGGGCTGTGCATGTTTTCCACATTCTCTTTACAACCTGCAGCAAGAAGCATGCTGCTTACAGAGCTCAATAGCTGAAGCTGTAATTTACCCCCACAAGTGAACAAGTATCTAGTGGATCATCCTTTATAGGGCATCTTTTGTCAGTGGTTTCAGTCAGACCAAACCTGCCTCAAGGCAGACAGCTACTGTTGTGTCCTGGAAATGCACAGCATTAGAGGTTATCTGCTTTGTAAATTCTCGCTGAAGCTAAACTAACATTTACAAGCTGAATTAAAAAAAGGTGATGTGTTTAGGGCTTTAGTGAGAACTAACTTTGATCCTATAAGGATTTGGTGTGCTGGTGACGTTTCTGCAATTTAGTGAGAACCTGCCATAGAGACATACACTATGTTGGCAAAAGTATTGGGACGCCTGCCTTTACACACCCATGAACTTTAATGGCATCCCATCTTAGTCAGTAGGGTTCAATATTGAGTTGGCCCACCCTTTTCCGCTATAACAGCTTCAACTCTTCTGGGAAGGCGTCCACAAGGTTTAGGAGTGTGTCTATGGGAATGTTTGACCATTCTTCCAGAAGCACATTTGTGAGGTCAGGTACTGATGTTGGACAAGAAGGCCGGGCTCGCAGTCTCCGGGCTCGCAGTCTATCCGGTTGAGGTCAGGACTCTGTGCAGGCCAGTCAAGTTTCTCCACCCCAAACTTGCTCATCCATGTCTTTATGGACCTTGCTTTGTGCACTGGTGCGCAGTCATGTTGGAACAGGAAGGGGCCATCCCCAAACTGTTCCCACGAAGTTGGGAGCATGGAATTGTCCAAAATGTCTTGGTATGCTGATGCCTTAAGAGTTCCCTTCACTGGAACTAAGGGGCCAAGCCCAACCCCTGAGAAATAACCCCACACCATAATCCCCCCTCCACCAAACTTTACACTTGGCATAATGCAGTCAGGCAAGTACCTTTCTCCCGGCAACTGCCAAACCCAGACACATCCATCGGATTGCCAGACAGAGAACCGTGATTCATCACTCCAGAGAACACGTCTCCACTTCTCTTGAGTCCAGTGGCGGCGTGCTTTACACCACTGCATCTGACGCTTTGCATTGCACTTGGTGATGTAAGGTTTGAATGCAGCTGCTTGGCCATGGAAACCCATTCCATGAAGCTCTCTACGCACTGTTGTTGTGCCAATCTGGAGGTCTGTAGCTATTGACTCTGCAGACAGTTGGCAACTTCTGTGCACTATGCGCTGACCCCGCTCTGTCATTGTATGTGGCCTACCACTGCGTGGCTGAGTTGCTGTTGTTCCCAGTTGCTTCCACTTTGTTATAATCCCACTAACAGTTGACCGTGGACTATTTAGTAGCAAGGACATTTCACGGATTGCAATTGAACTGGTGACAACCTATCACGGTACCGCGCTTGATTTCACTGAGCTCCTGAGAGCGACCCATTCTTTCACAAATGTTTGTAGAAGCAGTCTAAATGCCTAGGCACTGGATTTTATACACCTGTGGCCAATGGAAATGATTGGAACACCTGAATTGGAGGGGCGTCCCAATACTTTTGGCAATATAGTGTATGTATTTGCCACTGTTTTTAACTCTTTCCGGAAATGGTATTTACATAGTTGTCTTGCCAATACTCTGGCTACAGTACTTTCTGAGCCACTGACTAAGTACACAACAATGATGTTTGTACAGCTGATCCGCTTACTTGTTTTGGGTCAGTGACCTGGTGTAATGAAGGCAGAGGATCAACATGACAATAGGGCAACTAGCTTTCTCTAAAGGAAGCCATTAATGGCAGGCCTTGTATGTTTCCAATAAGAGATATGATAAAGAGTGTTTTCTAACTAGGTATTGGTAGCTCCCTTGTTTCTATCATGACCTCTATTCCTTTTTGCTGTGTAACAATAGTAGGGACACATCTATACAACATTCAATAGTATGTGGAGGAGTTTGAGCAGACGGGAAGCCATAACCCTGGATCTGGGAAAGCAATCCAACAGGGATTATTGGTTTTATAGTGAAATGGTTCACCTGTACTCCTGGCCTCCGCTATATGCCCTGCTGGAGCCGGGTAGATCTGTTTGGTGAGGATTGGCCCAGTTGAATATCAAACGTCAGTGCTTTAGATCACTACTGCTCAGTAAATGAGTGAGTCTATCACTACGGGCTGTTTTTTGCCATTTGTGAGGGTTTGGTAATTTAGTGAAATCAGTTTAGATCTACTGAGCTGGTAAAAATAGAAGACAGGGCCTGACATCTAAAGCTGACCACACACTGTAATCTTTTTATAGGCAGGACAGCTTTCTGACAGCGGTGCTAATTGATTGCCATCACTATTTGCCCAAAGATTTTCTGATTGAATAATGAGGGACGGAAAGGTGCAGTCAGGAGAACCCACTGTATGAATTTCAGCCGGTTCATCAAAAACTGGCCAACATTTGCTTAGCGTATGGCCAGCTTTAGGCAGATTTCTTGCCTCATTTTAGAGATTATACCTGACTATATGCTGTGGGCTACATCTTCACCACTTTCCTTTGCTCGCGTTTATAAATCATTCTCTTTGTCTAAGAAATGAGCACATTTCTCCTTCGACACAGCTCTGAAGAATTCTGAGACGTGGGGTTTTGCTGCTAGAAGCAGCAGCATAACCCTATGTGTCGGAATTCTTCAGAGCTGTGTCCCTCAATGGACTCCCAGAAAATGATTTTACAGTAAGAATAAAAACCTATTATTATATTTACTCACTCTGGGGATGCTGAGACCATTTTTTGCTGAACATTCAGTCTGGGAATGGGCATATGCATTATGTAGTACAACTGGTATGTGAAGAGAGAGAGAGAGAGAGAGAGAGAGAGTGTCTAATGTTTCTCATAAGATAAAGCCTAGAAAACGTTTCTATACAGTAGAAATCACAAAATGCATTTCATGTAATTAGATATATACTTTACCACTGTAAGACTGTCCTCATTATGTAGCTGAAATTTCATCTGAAATCTAAGAGTGACACAACCGATGCATAAACAATGTATTTCTTGGAAGTCTAGACATGAAATAACCGGACCATAAAGATATATGAAGTGTTTTTCTTGCCTCATGCTTAGTTTTATTCCAAGGTCAGGACAGAGAACTACAAAATGCAGACATGAGGATAATTCTTGCACATTGCAAGAAACCCTTTTATCTTTTGTTTATATTTCTAGTTATTGCCTACTTTAGGTGAATGGATAGAGTCAACTAGAATTCTTAGTATAGTATTTCATTCTGCTAATAAAAGATTGTGCTTTCAATGTAACTGTATTCATGCGAAGCCTAGTACCTACAAGCCAACCTCTGGAATGACCGGCGCATGTACTAGTTCTATGTGGAAAAGAGTATGTTTAACATTTTACATGTTATGCATTTTCACATTCAAGTTCACAGTTAAAATCGCCTATTAAGTGCTAATTAGCTGATTTTAGCAGCCCTAGTCATTTTTTTTTTTTTTCTAGTATTTCCGTACTGATCCTTTATCACCTGCTACAGCCTGGCTGCTGTCCAGCCCTTTGAGCATAAGGAGAGATTTTCCTCTGCATTGAGAATAAAGCTGGCCATACACCTGTAGATTATCTGCAGATTTTCTATGGTCAGATGGAAAAAGTGCAACGGATTCCTCCGTCTATGCTAAACTGTGTGGATGGAGGAATCTCCCACCGGGCCAACCTTCAGTATCTTGCTAGTCGGCCCCGCTGGCTCTCAAAACACCGGAACAATCTGATTGGATGCAGGCATTGTTCAGGTGTTTTGACAGCCAGCGGGGCCGACCAGCAAGATTACGGAAGCTTGGCCCAGGTGGAGATTACTCCTTCCACACAGTTAAGTGTAGATGGAGGAATCTGTTGCACCTTTTCCATCTGACCATAGAAAGTCTGCAGATCATTGTAAGGTGTATGGCCAGCTTTAGTTTCATAGTTGCATCAGGATGGAAAAGGGTACAGCAAATGGGCTTTATAACTATGACAGAAGATGGGTGAACAGCCAATCAAGTGAATTTGTGGCAAGGAAGAAGACAGCTGGTTATGCATTGTTTTATAAGTATGCTTCCGATTTCCTGTGTATAGTGTGTAATTTATTCATACTGGGGAGAAAGCAATATTTGCATATTTCTTATGTAGGCCGTGGTTTGTGTTTTACTGCGCCTGCTTTGGCACTCTTGGTTGCAAGTCTGTTGGTCTCCTAACTTACGGAAAACAAAAGGCTGGTCATGTAGAATAATCGACACCTTATGTGAGATCAGTAAGACAGTAACTAGAAAAAAATTATTATACAATCTGCATGGTTTTGTTCCTCTTGTAGTAAGAAGTATTCACTTTCTAGTATATCTGTTATTCTAGATGTCCTTCTAGAGGGCATAGGTCTAGGTCTGACCCTCTGTACCTTGAGAGTTCAAATTATGTCCCTGTCAGTGTTTCTGGATAAGCTATAAGATCTGTTAATTGGTTGGCTTATGTCAGACGGGGCGATGCACACAGTCATGCTCCCTGGGATCTTTCTTTGGTTCTGAATGGATTAACCAAATCTCAATTTAAGCCCATACAAAAATCCTTGATTAGGTTTCTGACACTCAAAATGACTTCCTTGCTGGCAGCTTTCACAGTTAGGAGAGTGGTGACATGCAGGCCTCACCGAAGCCTATTTGTCATTCTGGATAGTAATTCTGGAGTCATTTTTAAACCTGCCTATAGTAGTATCTACCATTCACAGAAGTCAGGAAATTCATGTACCTCCTTTTGTGAGAACTCCAAAAATGGGGAGAAGAGGACTTTCACTGCTTGGATGTCCGCTAATGTCTTTTACAGTACCTGGAATCGACAAAAAAACTTAAAAGATTGTCATCTTTATGGTGCTTTTCAGTGGCCCTAGGAAGTGTCCTCGGGCATCAAAAACTCAGTGACTAGATGGAGATGTCATCACCTTTTGTTTTTATTAAGGAGAGGGAAGTCTGTTCCCATCTTTAGTTAAGGCACCAATTCTTGGCAGCATCATAGACTGAAAGATCAGGAGCATTTGCAGGTCGGTTACATGGTTTCATGCAAACCCCTTCATCAAAAATGATAGAGTGGTGGTTCTTTCCCAGCAAGACCTAGGTTTCAGCAGGAAAGTTCTACAAAGTGTTGTCCCACCCTCGGGTATTTTTATTTACTATTATTATTTTCGTGTGTGCAGAGGATTAGGATGGATAAAACACAACAGAACAATATAACTACTGTATGTTCACTTTTATTCTTTTTGTAGCATTGAATTATGAGCTTAGTATTGGAACATAATGGGCATGCTTAGTGCATTCCTCTGTGTGTGGTCATCTTTTTATTTGTTTTTAATCAAATTTGTGTAAGGTTCTGAGGTTTAAAGGATTATCATGTAAAACATACAGACAAACAATCAACTAACTGAAAGTTTATTGGAAACTATTATTTCAAGTCAAAGATTAAAACAAAACATCTGACACTTCCCACAAATCATTGCAAATTCCTGTCAGATCTCTAAAAACAAAAATGGTGTTTTGGTGTATTATGCTTTTCCATAGGTAGTATGGCTTTAAGCACATGGTGAACAAGGGTGAAGCTAATTTAGGGCTTCTTCTTAATGTGTTCCTTAAGTAAGGGCAAGCTGCATGTCTCAGAACCATTGATTTTATCCATGGTTCGTGTATGTGATGGTGGCAGACATGCATTTTGCATTTTGCTATTTTGTATAGTGTCAGAGCTCAGGCAGCTTATTTGCTTACCATTTGCTTACCATCTAAATAATGTTGAGTTAGCAGTTGTTAATTCACATGGTCTTGACTTTATTTTTGATTGCTGGCTTCATTCCTGCTAATGATTCCTTCCTTAATGTATTTTGTTGTCCCCCTTTTGTTCTTCTATCTCCCCATGTGTAAATCTCAGAACAGTATCTCCATGGCCACCAATGTGAATCGGATAGATTACTTGTTGTATTCTTTGTCGTCCAGCAGGTGGAGCTCTGACCACATTTGATCTATTTTGCAAACCCATGCCAAGTTTTATATATAAACATAATCTTACCAAATCCTTGTGTTCACAGGTTGTTTCACATAGAGTATATGTTCAGCTTTCTTTTTTTATGTAAAGCGAATGCAGCAAGTGTTAGAAGATTTATTTTTAGTGGTTAAGAAATGCTGCATTTCCTTATTAAAATGATTTGCATGTCATCAGATCCTTTATTAGTTTATATATGTAATTGTGATTAACAGGGCAATTTTTTACATAATGGCATTTGTAAATTGTACATTAAAACTGTTGATATAGTATATAATAGTACAGCGATTATAAATAAAGTTTTTACTGTAACATTTTGCTGAAATTTTTTGTTTTCTGTTCTCACATTTTATGTGCTTGCTGTTTCATATTTGCATGATTGAATTTAATGTGCAGCTAGCTACTTTCTCCCACTTGCGACCAATCCATTTGTCAGCAGCTACCATGTTTTATGTGATTACCGTATATACTCGAGTATAAGCCGCCCCGTGACGCTGACTCGAGTATAAGGCGAGGGGGGCATTTTTCAGCACAAAAAATGGGCTGAAAAACTCAGCTTATACTCGAGTATATACGGTATCTATCAAAGTGAGTGAGAAGAGCTTTTCTTGTCTGTAACAGCCATTCAAAATTTATTTTGCATTTTTAACTGGGAAATGTTGATGGTTTGAAGTTGATTGGCTGCTATAGATAACAAGTAATTGTCTTGGGCACTCATTTTGCACACATTAGCATACATTGTATTGCTTTCTATTATTCTGAGCATTTACATTGAGGGGGGAACAGTGAACCACAGTTGCTGTGTAAGTCTACGTAGCAGGAAAAAGCCTGGCATTATAGAAATGTGGGAGCATTGTTGAAAAGGAAGATGAAGGGTCAGAGGTCATGTGAAGTCTGACGACTGCTGGCTTGTCCACAGCCACGAGGGTTCACTTTAAATACCTAGAAGGGGCTTGTGCCCCAAAAACCTGGACACAGTGTAATGCAAATCTCCGCCATCCTTTTGAGGTTGAGAGGCGGGTCTCTCCCACTCATTACCGGTTGTGTCTCTACTTAACTATAGGAAAATGTGTGTGAATAGGATGATAACATTTTTAAAAAGAGCAAAGATAATTAGTGTCGGGTGCTCCAGTAATGTCTGGCAATGTATGGTCTGAGCGGTTTAATTTGGGAAAAAAATAATTCTGATGACCTGCTCTTCACAACAGAACTCTATGGAAGTGCAATATGGTTCAGTCAATAGATTTTAAAGAACCTCATTAGACGAGTTTTTGATGCACATGGGATGGATTGCAAAAGGAGTTATAAAACGAGTTCCTACAAATATAAATATGGTAGGCTATGCTGTACATATCTCACAGATATGATTATAAAAAAAACACACAGGGATTGCTATGGATTTGCATGTGTCTTTTGTACATGATAACACAAGGGAAACATTGAACAAGAGTGATGTTCATTGGAATGTGTGTGTCTCTCTTTATGTACTTATATTTACTTCCCTATTGCATGTCATTTTTGCAGGCGTTCTTCAGATGATGCAGGCTAGAATTGGTGCTTTGCAAAGTGCAATTGACAGGTATGTATGACATACTAGTGGTAAAATGCATTGTCAATGTTAGATATGTATTAAAGTAACACAAAAATCATCTTTGTTTTCATTGTAGAATAAGAGCAAAGATTGTAGATCCTTATAACAAAATTGTGTCCCGCACTGCACAGCTGGCACGCCTTCAGGTATGACTATTAATCTGAAAATAAAAAAATGTATTTTCTATAACGAGAAAGCCTATTGTGACAGTCATGTAACAAAACCATTGAAATCATTCATGATGGTGAAATCTAGTACTAAACTCAGACAATAAAGTAATAGGTACTTACACATAATTGTACTTAAGGATCCAATAAAAAAGGGCATTTACATCTTTCTTGGAAATCTCTTTTGTAAAACCTGTCTCTTTACAGAAAGTGCCTACATGTACACGGGTGGTCAAGTTTGTACCCTAAAACAAACCTGACTTGGCCTAAAATATATCTAAAGTAACAACAGTGCTTGCAACGTCCTGCAGGTACCCGTGTTAGTCTTCCTATCCGTCTCTGTGGAGCCTCTTGGGTCCCTTTTTTATATGAGGGTTTAAACTTGGCCAAAAGTCAGGGCCCGATGTGCATCCTGGACCTACTATCCAAGGGGCTTCACAGTAGCACACAGAAGACAAACACAGGTCAGTGCTAGTGATGCACCCACATTTCAGCCGCTGAAACATATCGGCTGAAAATGGTACTTTGGCCGAAATGTCGAAAGTACCATCTTTCAGACTAAATTGCGGTGCATCCATAGTTTCTCTTGCTATGTGTCCCCTCTGACACAGAACACTGTCCATCGGTGAGGAGAGAAACTGTCAGTAGGCTGGGTGGGAAGGAGAGCGCTGTGAGACGCGATGTCACAGGAGGCCGAACTTTCCTTCCGCCCCGCTCAGCCTCCTGTGACAGATCAGGATGGAGAGCAGTGTGGGGGCGGAGGCTGCCGGAGTAGGCAGAGCTGGTGGTGTGGGGGAGGAGTCAGCTGTCAAATGAGACTGAGCTCTCCTCCTGCACCCCTGGCTCAGCCCCCTGTGACAGCTGAAAGAGTCAGGATGGAGAACGGTATACAAACACTCAGCAATCAGTGTTTGTAAATAATTGAGGACATAGTAATTTACTGTGTCCCCAAATATGAATGAATAGGAAGTGCTCTACATCACTTCCTGTTCATTCATGATTGTGAACATTAGGGATGCACAGATACATTTTGAGTACCAGTGCAGATTCTTGGCATATTCATGAGAACTACCAGGGTTGCAGCTGGGACCTAGCTCAGGCACTCCACCACTGTCCTGAAATCATTAGTCTGTGTTTGTTTTAGAAAAACTGTCACATGACGACAAACAAAAATGTATCAGTACTCGTACTTGTAAGTACAAGGCAAGTACCAGTACTTGTACTCGCAAAACTGGTATCTGTGCATCCCTTTATTTATATTTATAAAAACAAAATCGTACATTAAAACACAGATGTACAAATCCCAGGAGCTCCGTGTGCTCCTTACAAATGGCAGCTGCCTCCTAATTTTTGAATTTTTATCTGGTATAGTCTTTTAGCGCAAAAGTATCGGTACCCCTACTTGTACCGAGTATTGTACTTGGTATCTGTGCAACCCTAGTGAACATAGTAAAAATACTATATACGCAAGTTATGAATGAACAGGATCACTCAGTATAGAGGATTCCTGTTCATTCATAACAGGGGCTGCAGAAAAAGAGATTGAGATCCTCGATCTCTTTCTCCATTTTAAAAGGGAAATATCAGGGGTCTGTTTAGGCCCCTGATATTTTACCCAGAGCCAATGACCGTAAAGTTAGAAAATAAAAATGTGTAATACAAAATAAAAATGCATAAATAAAAATAAAATATTTTTTTTAGAAATAAGGTTAGAAAAAAAAAAAATTGGTTTCAGTTTCGGCCTGACAATTTTTTTGGTTTTGGCCAGAAAATGTCATATCGGTAGTCACTTAGTCAGTGCTGCTGTCAACATTGTAAGCCAGATCAGGTTTAACTTAAGAAACTAGAGTTTAGCAAAGCCAGTGTATATGTACACTGCAAGCAGAGCTTCAGGCAGAGAGGTGTTTGTAGTTTCTGTTGTGTAAAAAAAGGTACCTCTGATTTGCTTTCTGCCACACCCAGATAATTGCTTTGTAGTATAAAATCCATACTTTCCTCAATGCCAGATCCAGCCAGAAGATGTGGCTGTACTTCCAGCCTGCTGCTCCAGCTCTCATACATGGAATCACTACTGTTGTTTATCTGCCCGCCCTCCCCTTGTCCATTCAAAGAACGTTCTGTGAACGGACAAGGGGAGAGGGCATAAGATAAACAACTCTAGTACTTCCATGTATGAGAGCTGCAGGTCTCATAGCCACAGCGCGCTGGAAGAACCGCTGTAGCTGTACTATCTGTCATGAATATAAGTATGAATTTTATACTACAAAGCAGTGATCTGGATGTGGCATGAACTTCATTAGTGGTAACTTTTATTACACACCAGAAATGACAGACCTCTGTCTGGAATTCCGCTTTAAGCATTTTTTTAAACTTTGTAACAAAAATGTTTCTAGGAAACAAGCAACATATAGTTTGTAAAAATATCAGTTCTTCTTGAAGAAGAAAGAGGTAGGGGCGCTGGGTGTTCTCAGTCAGATCTTAAGTAGTGTAGAGGGATTGATTTGTCCTTGGGCAGCTCCCTCAGGAGTGGTGGCCGAAGGTCAGCTCTTTGCTTGCATATGGACTTGTTGAGCACAGAGGAAATTGCCAAAAGCAGACCATGTAAAGTCTGGATTCAATTTATATGCAGACTCGTATCATAAAAAGCTAACGCGTGTCAGAAGTTCAAAGGGTCCTCCTTTATCAGGGATTGGTACTGTTGAACAAAGTGTGTACTGATCCTGCGAGATAATTAGTATGATTAGATGCTGGTTAATTATTATTTTCTGTCTGTGTCATCAAGATATACATTTACTCCACAACCACCCAAAATTAAATGCATTTTTTGTACCAGAAAAGTTACATGCGTTGTAATGTAAATCCATGTTGTGAGATACTTTAGGTGCTATTCTAGGAATTATATTGCAACCTGTAATGTATAATAATTCAACGACAAAAACTATTTTATTTACAGTCTGCTTGTGATTTGCTGCGGAGAATTATACGCATCTTGTATCTTAGTAAGAGGCTTCAGGGCCAGCTGCAGGGCGGCAGCAGGGAGATAACTAAAGCTGCACAGAGTCTTAATGAACTGGGTAAGTTCTTACTTTTTTAAAGCTTCCTTTTGTTGTGTTTTCTTTCTTGATTTTTGATTCTAATTATTTTATGGCGACAGCATAATTTAGATATATGCAGATTGCTTGATATCAAGTGTGTTCCACCTTTTGTTGCCACAGTCCACTAAGCTATTTGCCTGAAGTCGGTTGACTTTACCCAGTAGGGGGTTTTACAGTGTGTCGTGATATGGGTAATAAACAGGCTTTCACTAGTTGTCTGGGAAAAGTTCCTGCTGACTTTTGTTCCAGCAGCAGTATGGTTAAACATAAATTGTTACATTGTCGGATGGCTGCTGTGCAGAATTATAATTGTCAGTTTTTAGATCTAGTTGACTAAAATTGAAATGAAAGGCATGTGTTTTAGAACTATTATTAAATAGTTGCTAATTTGGTAGGTTTCTATACCAGATTAATCTCTACTGCTGGGATATATAGACACGCATTACATCATTGATGGATTGCCATGGAAATATGAGACCAAAATACAGTATGTGCACACAAATGGTAACACATAATTAAATCAGATCTCACCATGTTTTTATGCTTCACTTCCACACAATCTGATACCAGAGCAGCACTCAAGATATTCTATTTCTGTCTTTGTCTTGAAGAATGTTTCAGATTATACACTTTAAGCATTTGATTCACATGATTTGTCCACTATACTTATTTTACATATTAAACATGGTCATTTACATTTTCACGTGGTGCGGTTCTCCCCTTTTCTTTTTAAACTCCAAGAAAACAGGCAATAATCCCAACACAAGGGGCCCTTTAAATTGGCCAGAGTTGTACATTCTGTTAACCTTTAGGGACTATTTTGCCTTTTTTTTCCATGAGAAATATTGTTTTTGACAGTTTTCCTTCATGAAGCTGCCCTGGCTTGTTTCTCCAATCAATTCTGCCATATTTCATATAAGGGGAAAAAATCCAGTGAAATCTATTTTGCTGATAATTTCATCATTTTATTGTCTCCACCTTATGTTAAGTATAATTACGGCATCCTAAGCCATGCATAACCTGTTATTGTCTATAGAAAGAGAACATTCCTCAAGGTGTTCCTCAGAGTTATTGTCCCTCTCATCTGTTTATATTCACCACATTCAGCATAAGGCCCCGTTCACACTGAGCGATTTATCGAGCGATTTTTGCAGCGATATCGCACTGGTCTCCAATCGTTCTCAATGGAGCTGTTCACATCTCGTCGCTCAATATCGCTCAATATCGCTTGTAGCTCGTCGCTGGTAGCTTGTCGCTCCTACGTGACCCGTTTTTCGAGCGATTTCGCTCCTAATTGCATACAGCCCAATAGGAAAAAGTTGCGCGACAAGTCGCTCAATATCGCTCGTCGCGCAATATCGCTCAAAGTCGCGCGATTTTCATGTCGCTCAGTGGGAATGGGGCCTAATAGAGTAATATTTTCATTTTAAAAAATTTGAGACAAATTTAATGGTGTTGTACTAAGCAATCTTTATATGTGTATAGAATGGTGGTGACTTTAGAAGTACTCTATGGTGTTTAGCTGTTTCTTTATGTAATTCAGACACACAAAAAAAGAAGTAAACTACAAAATCTGAACATTTATTTTGTAAAATCAGTGCAATGAAAGAATATCAGCTGTATGGTGTCAACACAATGTGATCACATTATTGTGCTGTAAGAATTTTCCAAACAATCTGCGTTGCAAGCAAACTAGTAAATTGCTTATATGCAAAATCACATTTTAAAGAGCAACTCTGGGGGGAAAAAAGGATTAACCCTTGCAGTGGGGCTATCCTATGCACTGCAAAGATTAAAGGAGAACAGTCGGCACTGGAGGATCGGAGCAGGGAGGGGGAGAATCCCTGCAGGGGGCCATGAGTGACAGTCACGGCTCTCTGCAGGGACAGGATCGAGAATGAGCGAGCGACGGTATGTGTTTGCTCACTTCCCGATCTATTGAGCCGACGTGTGACAGAAAATCACTCACCTCATAGTTCTCCTTTTTAAAGGCTTGTTTTTGTCTAGGAACTAAAATAAAAAAAGTTATACTCACCGGCTTGCTCTTAGACCAGTCCTTTCAGCCTCGCTCCCCCTCTGCGGCAGTGATCTAAGGATCCTCGAGTCATCACGTCCATTATAGGACTGTGTATAGGACGTGAGGTTGCTGAGCACTGCGGCAGAGAGGCTAGAGGGATCGCTGTGACAGCTGCAAAGTTCAAGTGAGTATAACTTTTCTTATTTTAGTCCTTAGACAAAAACGTGCACTTAACCTTTGCAGTGCGAGGGTAGCCCCACTGGAGAGCTTTATTTAACTTTTTTATTTTAAATCAAATGATGAAAACCAAGCATTCACTTTGCAGAGATTCAATTCAACTAACTAATACCAAGAATTTACTCTGTAGAGATTCAATTCAAATAACAAATACCAAGAGTTCACTCTGTAGAGATTCAATTCAAATAATGAATAGCAAGAATTCACTCTGTGGAGATTCACCAAATGTTGTCCTGTAGTAAAGATTTTTCATGCAATTTAACCTCAAAAATGTTCTGCTGAATAAGATCTAAATTGTAATACGTATGATGGATAACAAGCAGTGTGTTTAAGACATTTTGTTAGTCTCCTCCATGTGTCTGATACAACTTTTCTTCAAAAAGCTTGATGTAAATAATTGCTATAGCATTTTTGTTACTAGGCAGAAATGATTATAGTCAGTGGAGAGTAATGTAGCAGAACTGTGTTTTTATATGTAGCTCAGTTGCTAGACAATTTAGTTTTTGCTGCATTTAAGACAGTTACAGAATTGCTAGCTGCAGGAGTAAAGCTGACCAATTTCAGCCAGTTCTTGAAGTGGCCACAATCGCACTCCTTCATCTGACAACCTTCGATCAGAAACTTGAAGGAGCCAGTAAGAAAAATGTAGGCTCCATTCACACAGGAGCGGTTGTCTGCACGTATTTGGCTGGCTGAATATGCTCGGAGCTGCTCTAAACCATATCAATTAGTCAATTTCTAAAGCCCCCAATCTATTTAACACCTTCTTCTCCAAATACCATCTGTGAGTTGAAAGTTTCTAAATGAGTATACATTTTTACAATGAAATCCTTCCATCTACAAAAAAATGAATTTAGTGTGTGTATCTCTGTGAAATATGGCATCCAATTTCTCTTTGCATAGTAACATTTTCACATCCTGAATCGTGGGGGGGTAGGGAGAGATCCATAATTGCATAATACATCTCCTAGCTGTAAGGGGACAAATGTGCATCCAATCTACCCCTCTAAAAGAGGAGCGATTAATCCCAGGCCTGTTAGGGGCTAAATAGCTAAATAAATACAGAACCAGATCTAGAGGCGGCGACCAAGTAAGAATAGGAAAGCCACCTGGGCCCCAAAGCCTGAAATAGATGGGAATGTCCATAAACAATGGTATAATGAGGGACGTGTAAGTAAACATTTCGGGCAGCTAGACAATTTTGATTGGTCCTGAGTCATTGTCGTGGATGTCCAAGCCCTGAGGAAACATGGGATTATGTACCAAAGGGCAATAGGGTGAAATGAATGGTGAAAGTTTAAGTACCTTTCGAATTTCCCTCCAGGCTATAATAGTATCTTTATAGAGAGAGTTGGATTTTAAAAGAGGGGAGTAATGAGAGTTTGCATTGGAGAATAGATTTGATATCCCAAGGAGCTATCATTGCTGTCTCTAGGGAAGTATTGGAAAACATTGAGCTATCCGAAGTCCAGTCTAATACATGCCTCAATAAAGAGGCTAGATCATATAAATGTAGTATGTTAGGAAAGGTCGCCCTACCGTCGCCCTTCGGGAGCCAGTTTTTTAATCGATATCCTAGGTCATTTAGACCTCCCAGATAAAGCGAATCATAGCCTGCGTGAGACGGTCAACATTGTTTCAAGAGCAAAAGTAATGCTTATACATGATATAGTAATTTAGAGAAAAAGTAATTTTATGTAAATTCCCCGGAAAAGTGATAGAGGGAGGTCCCCCCACAGTTCTAATTCTTGAATACGTCTATCAAACAAAGGTAGATATTTAACAAGTTTTAAATGAGCGTTAAAGCAAGCCCTTATTGACCTCTGTAGCTATAGCTGAGCTGCAGAGAGAATGACTTGGACAACTTTATTGCTTCTGCTCTGATCTCTGAGAATTCATTTTGTGTCCAACTACAGATGTCAGTGAGGACTTGTTATAAAGTTAATTTACTGCTTGGTAAGAATATGGAAATGTGTGAATCTCCACAGCCGGTACACTACTTGAAGTTTAATCTACTTGTGTTGCCTTCCCTGGTTTCTCCTTTGCCCCTTATCAACATGCTAATTAATGTTTTAAATCAAATCTTTCCATTTCCGTATCTTATTATAGATAACATATCATATTTTAGGCTCAGTCATGCCACCACTGAGCTCTGTGCAATGCAGTCAGATCATAGCTAGTGGAAGCGGCCAGCAGGGTGCTTTTATATAGCTTCCTCAAAATATCACAGCACACTACCTCAGTACTCCTCAAGAGCCCTCAGCCCTGAAAAGCAGTCTGTTGGCTCTTGGGGGGAGTTATGCAAATAGCAAAATACCTTGATGGGTGGGGGTCAGTTTTGAGGAGTGGGTGTTTGCATGCAACACATGCATGTTACTGATCTACCATTATTGAGCCAAAATCTAATGAATGAAAAGGGTGGGCAGAAGACAATTAGACTGGGTAGTAAAGAGCTAGATGATGCTAGATTTCCTCCAGCCAGAAAATGAGGCAGACTCTACCAGACTTGCTTCAAGCTCTAGTTCTCTTTGTGGGAAGCTTACAGTGTGTAGTGATACAATAAGTAAGCAATTTCAGTGTGGAAGAGGATCCGGTACGACTATAGGTGGACTGTATGACTGAAGGTAAGGCTGGAGTTCAGCTTAAACCAAACTGTAAAAAATGAATTAATTCACACGGGCATGCACATCCGTATGACGCCTCCCATAGGGATGTACTGACAACTGCACACAATTACATGCTGCTCCTGTCCCTCCTCTGAGCAGGTCTCTGCACGGGCATGCATGCAGTACAGATGTGTATGTGAATGATGCCTAAAGGTAACCCCTAAAAACCTTAATCCTAAAGTGCACCTTTCCATTTCCCAGAAACATAAACATAGTAATATCCTCATAAAACACCCTTCCTTCCCCCTAAAATGTGCAGAGTAAACCGCACAGTTCCTGGTTTATAGTTTACTATTGTTGTTATAAGTCAATCACTAAGCTTTGATCTCCATTTCTAATCAGTCTCCTTGGCTGCTAACATATGCAGAGAGCAGTGTCATTGGAAGGACAGAGGTGTCTAGGACATACGGGCTGTGAGTGACAGCTTGGCTTTCTTTGTCTTTATTCTGTGAGAGTCAAGATGACAGCACCAATACGATCAATGGCCCTGAGCTCATCAATGCATTTTTATCGGCTGCACTTTAAAATCAATGCAAATAACATTTTTGCTGCATTTTGACAAAAAACATGCCTGCAATAGGGATAAATGGAAATGCATTTCATCTCTCCAGAGATTATTAATATTATTATACAGATCATGAATTTTACCAACATGTTATATTCAGCTACACAGAAAATGCAGAGAGTGCTATCCTTTGTGTGTGAAAATGATGGACAAATGCACACTGTACTATACAAATTGCATCTAGAGAATTTTCAGGTGTGAAGCAGGTAAAATAAATAAGGGTGTAAGTGTATTTTCTAAGTTAGACTACTGGAAGATGTGGTCCAGGCAACATTGCAGGAAAGAGAGCAGTTTAACTTTTTAGATATTTTTAGATATCTTATTTTAACATAATAGGCTTTGACAGACCTGTGACAGAGCGTAATATAACAGGAGACACGTGGAGCAGCTATTTGCCCCATACCTGTACTAAATAATTGCAATTTAAGGATACCTGCTTAGCCATTGCAGTGCAAGGTTAACTTTAGCTGAAGGGTCAACACTCAATGTTATCATTGTTATCATTGTCATCCCCTATCTGTTTTCCTGGAATGCGTTTCTGCCTGCCTTGTCATTATGACAGCTAGTGGGATCAAATTCTTCTACACCCACAAGCCTCTTATTTGCATTAGCTGCTCACTGTAGATCTATGCAGGGGTTGTTATTACTAGATTGACATCTCTAATGATACAATATGTTCTTATAGTAGCAAAAATAGTGTATTTTATTGAAACTTAGCTGTAGTTTCTGATTTTATGTTATACAGCAACGTGGAAACACATTTATTACATTAGAGAGTGTGTGCAGTATAACATGTTTGTACTGCAGTGCTAAGGTGTGTGGAGAGTAGCCGTATTATATAAATCACACAATGCATGTATTGTAAGGTGGAAATCACACGTCTGAACATTGAGAAGATATGATTTAACCATTTTGCTTTGCATAGTACAGAATTTCAAATCTGGCTAATAAAAGTGATATTAAATGTCTGCATGGGAATCGGGTGATTTGTACAAAAGCACACAACTTATCTTTCAAGATATTTGTTGAAGAAAACCCCTTTACAATTTACATCAATACAAGTAACGTTTTGGTGTCTAGTATAAGCTTTCCATGACATCTATAATAACTTGAAAGGCTAATAGGACAGGTGGACTTCAACCACATGAGCTTATATTACAAAGACATATCTTAAGACCGATTTTAGCCAGGGGTAAATGGTAAGAGATGAGGTATCATAACGTATACACGCTTTGGAATAAGGAGCTTTAACAGAATATTGTACATTAATTCAACATTAATAATATAAATACTAGAGGTGCACCAAAATGGAAATGTAAAAACCGAAAACAAAACCAAAATGAAAAAAAATTGTCAGGCCGAAACCAAAAATGTTTTTTATTCTAATTTTTTCAAATTTTTCAAATATTTAATTTTTTTATACATTTTTTAATTTTTTAATATTAATTTTTATTCATTTTTTATTAAATATTTCTATTTTTTACTTTTTAGTTGCTTTAAGGAAATATTAGGACTATTTAAGACCCCTGAAATTTCCCTTTTAAAATAGAAAAAGAGATTGAGGATACAGAGTCCTCAATCTCTTTTTTTCTGTATCCCTTTTATCAATGAACAGGAATCCTCTATGAGTTTTCCTGTTCATTCATAACTGGAGAACATTGTGTGTTTACTATAACCACAATCATGAATGAACAGGAGGTGATGTAGATCACTCCCCTTCATTCATAATTGAGGATATAGTAACCATACCATGTCTTTTTAATTATCTACAAACACTCGATCACTGATTGTTTTCACTCACTCTCCTCTTTGACACGTTGTCACAGAAGGCTGAGTGTGCGGTGCATCGAGGAGAGCTCAGTCTCCTGTGACAGCTCGGGCTGTCTCCGCCCACACACCCCTCTGCCGGACTGTGATAGGAGGCTGAGCGGTGTGGGAGAAGAGACGCCGGTCGCTCACAGCGCTCTCCTCCCGCAGTGCTCGGCCGACTGTCACACTTTCTCTCCTCCCCGCTGGGACACAAAGCAGCGCCCAGCGGGGAGGAAAGAAACCAGGGATGCCCCGATGTATCGGCAGGAAAATGGCACTCTCAGCATTTAGCCAAAAGTGCCATTTTCGTACTATATGTTTTGGCAGCCGATATATCGGTCCATCCTTAATAAATACATATACAAAAGTGTGAAGGGTTTGGAGAAAGGCAGGAGAAGTGAACTCTTCACCCTTTTGTGAATAGCTTTGTCATCACTGTTTTTAATTCTCATTTTAAGTGCTTGCGGCTTTGTGTAGCAGCGCTAGATCACGTGTGGTGTTTTTTAATATAACTTTATTTTCAATCATATGCTCAGTTTAAACAACCTAAGTCTGTGACTGGCTTAAAGAGGATCTTTACCCATATATTTAAAGTGAAAAAAAAGACACCTTTAGAAATGTTTAGTAATGACAATTTACACTTATAGATAATTGCCGGCTTTGTATTCTTTGCATACCTTATCATTATTTTCCTTCCAATTGTTCTCACGGCCATTTTTACGAAGAGCGGGTTAACCCATCTCCCTTCACCATATGTCCTGAAACTCTGGCCTATGTGACTAGGACATGTGACCATGTACATCATTTGAGGGGGAAAATAAATGCTTTTCTACCTTCTCACAAGATTATGCAGTTCATATATGAGATTTCCCAGAAATGCACTGTGTTTTAACCTTCCCAGCATGCATCTCTTAAGCATGGGCTACATCACCAGTGCCTAAGATAGGCAGAGCCAGCTGTCACTCACGCAGCTGGGCGAATCTAAACATAATTGTCGGGATCCGCTTCAGCTGCGGAGCTGAGCTGCGTCTCAGTATGCTCGCGGTATACTGAGCTTAGGGTGATGGGAGGTCGCTAGTTTGTGTCCTCCCGTTACCCTAAGGAGAACTATGGGGAAAGCCCTTACCCCATAGTTCTCCTTTTAAATTTAAAACCAACCACCATGAAATTGCATTTCTGATCAAATTCTTGTAAAGAATCTCATTCTCCGTTCAAAATTACGATTTTATTTTGCTGTGATCACTTTTTTTTTTTAAGCGCAAATATGTTGTGCAGTTCCTGTTAAGATGTGCGCCTGTTTTGCGCTATTTTCTTGATTGTGAGTGTTTGGCGATAGTTTGCAACTGATTACATCTGCGTTTGTCCTGCGGCTGTCTAAAACCGGCGCATCACCTAACTAAACAATCACAACTTAAGAAGTCCCAATGACCACTAGAATCAACAGCTAAACTTTTTGCCTGGAGTTATGAGTCTTCTTTCCGGGAGACTATTTAATTATTTATGAACAGACATTACACTAGCAACATACAATCTGGCGCAAAGCGGGGCACATATTTACCATGCAACCATATGCAAGTTCAAACACTCACAATTACGTTCATTAACATCTATGTCTATGTCTTCATGTCTATGAATGCATTCTAGAGTGTTTCTTGGAAAAAAATAATTACTGTAAATGTAAATTGTGTAGAGCCCAACTGAATTCACAGAAGTATATATGCAGTCAAGTCGACATTGCAACAACCTCCATTTAAATAGACTGTTGTAACAGGAAAGTGGAGCTAACTATGACTCTTCAGTTTAACAGGCATTAGTTAAGTTGGCCATACAACTATAGGTTTTCTATAGATTTTTTTTTTTTCTATCAGCCTATGGTCAGATGGAAAAAGTGCAACAGATTCCCCCATCCACGCTAAACTGTGTGGATGGAGGAATCTCCCACTGGCCCAAGCTTCAGTATCTTGCTAGTCGGTATCGCTGGCTCTCAAAATACCTGAACAATCTGATTGTATGCAGGCATTGTTCAGGTATTTTGAGAGCCAGCGATACCGACTAGCAAGATACTGAAGCTTGGGCCAGTGGGAGATTCCTCCATCCACACAGTTTAGCGTGGATGGGGGAATCTGTTGCACTTTTTCCATCTGACCATAGACAATCTGCAGATAATCTATAGGTGTAGGGCCAGGTTTATACCCAGTGCTTTCAGTAATCAGCACTTAGTAAAATAACTAGTCTGATACCCCCCTCTTTTCCTCCTGCAGTACAAGTCTGTTACTCAGCTTTGCCAGCATAAAGCTCTGCAGAAAAGTGCCGGTAGTAGCATGAGCTGTTTTCATGAAAATCATTATCTTGCTTTGCATATACTGAGTCTATCTCATATATTAGTTTCACCTTTTAAGTTGCATTAGTGAAATAAATGAACTTTTGCACAATATTCTAATTATTCGAGTTTCACCTGTATATCCGTCCCCAATCATAGCATACAGGGATACTGGACTATAAGGAGATAAAACTTAAGCACAAATATTTGGCTACACTGCAGTTCACAGAAATGACAGTCAAGGTGTATCTGTCATTTTGCTGAATATAGGCAATGATATGCATTAGCCCAAGCAAGTATTGTTACAAAAGAAGTATTCACAGACAATTAATCTTGCTGGATAGTAGACAGCGTACAGTTGGTGAAAATCTTGGCAGCAATTCCACATTAATGCTGGAGTTGTTCAGTAAAACCAAGGGAGTACACAGACAGAAATGGCTATGGGCAAGAGCTTTCAGACTGTTACATAAAGCGGCATCTATCACTGCTGCTTTTCTTTTTCTTTTCTTTTCTCTACGCTGCATTAAAAAAAAACACATTTTTCAAGAGAACATCTACACATTTCATGATGCAGAAGAACACTAGCAGTTTTGCAATAATTTGAAAACCCTCGACACACCCACACAAAATACTTCTCCCTTTTACACGTATACATTTTCAGCTCTGTTACATGAACAAAGCACAGACGCTGTGCATTATAGTTTTGTATACCATACTGCAATTATTCAGTAGATTTCTGTAACAGAAAGGTGTGGAAAACCTTCCATCGCACTTGGTAATCAGCTATATAAACGGGTTTGTATAATTTACCACTGGTATCCATCTGGAATAGATACTGCTTCCATTTTGTGACTCAGACGTTCTAAAGCCATACATCGGTAACTAGCCAAAGGAGACCAGCATAGTCCTCAGTACTTTTGTGACCAGTGACCTGGTCCCCTTATTATGCTTATGCAGTAGCACTTACATTAAAGTGACACTAATCAATCTTAAAAAATACATTCAAGTATCTTAACTATTACCAAAATGTGTCTTATATGTGTATCACTCGGCTGTAGATCTTCAAATCTTCTCTGAATTGGTGCTGACACTGTCCTTCCTTCTGGAGGGGGGCTACTTTTGTTCCCCATGGTCCCTGTGTTTGTGTTGTAAAGTAGCCACCACTCCAAGCTCACTTCCATGATGGACTACAATCTCACATTTAGTTTACTAATGTGTATTGAGATTGTAGTACACCACAGGGGTGAGCTTAGAGGAGTGGACTTCTTTACAACACACACAGGGACCATGGGGAACAAAAGTAGCCACCTTCCAGAAGGAAGGACAGTGTCAGCACCAATTCAGAGATTATTTGAAGATCTACAGCTGAGTGATACACAAATAAGATACATTTTTGTTAATAGTTAGGATACTTGAATGTATTTATAATAGGGCTGGGGAAAATTAACGATTAATTCCTCGATTAATCGTTAAACTTTTGATCGGTGAAAATTATTTTGATCGAAAATGAAAAGACTCACCTCTCCGCCAGCTTCCGGGAGTCCCGTCGGAGATCTGGTGACGTCACGGACATCGACGTCACCGGACTCCTTCCCCAAGTGGCTCCGTCGGCTAACGAAGGGAAGGGGGAGGAGTCTGGTGACGATGTCTGTGACGTCACCGGACTCCTCCCCCCTTCCCTTCGTTAGCCGACGGAGTCACGTGGGCTGGTGAGTTTGCCCAAGAAGCACCAAGCTTCTGTCTTATCTTAAACTTTTATATATATGCACTATGTGGCTCTCCATTAACCCCTTCCCCCCCATCTCACTCCCAGAAATGTGCCCATTGAAATTTACTGATATTATGTTGCAATCAGGTCCTTACATGGAATTGAATGGACAGGTGCTGCTACTTCAAATATTAAGCTAATACTTATGTTTAAATCACCCTTAGCGCTTTGCTGTTTTACTATACTATGTAAATACATTTGTAATCCAGCACATTATTATTCTGAGTTGCCCCACTCAAGCGGCGGCCATCTTGAGTGGGGCACGTGAGATTAATAACGTGCTGGAGTACTGTGATCCTAGTTCATTTTATTACTTCATTGCTGTGCTGTATGTGTATAGGCCAATGTAGTTGGATCTGTATGTGCGTTATAATTAATCGAAATTAATCAATTTTTAAAAAAATTTAGATTAATCGAACACGAAAATTTTAATCATTACCAGCCCTAATTTATAAGATTGATCTCATGAGTTTAGTGGCACTTTAAGTACAGTGTGTATCTGAGCATAGAGGTGTCTTCAGATGTTTTTTGCTTTTGAAGTGCTAGCTGGTCCTTTAATAAGGGAACGTTATTCTCCTGTTTTGGAGTCTGTTGTGATTGCTGTTCCCTTTCTCTGAAGATTTGTTAGATTTCCTCCAATCAGGAGAGAGTGAGAGAAAGCACTGGGTGCCCAAATTTAGCTATTTGTTTAAATTTGACAATTTGAACTGAGGAAGGAGCTTTTTGCCTTAGCTGTGTGATGGAGAAAATCTGCATCATATCTGAGATTGATGTTACTAGGTGAACCTTTATTACTGCTATTGAAGGAAACTCATGGAAAGCCGTATTGTTCCTGAACTTAGAGAGAGATTGCACCTTGTTATGGTGTAGAATTGTTGCTGCAATGCTGTAACTTAGAACTTTTCTGCTGAAGCGAAGTTACGTCTTCTTTTCTATGCAGTCCAATAGTGTGGCCATCTAATGATTCCTGTGTAGTGTGAAAGGTCCTGATGGAAAGGTACTAACTGAGAGATTGGGTTGCAACTTAATCGTTTGCATCTGTGTGAGGAATACCTGGGGGATTCAGGTGACCTAAATAAGTTATCCCACTGTAATCTGAAACATCCCCCAGAGGTCCTCTGGTTGTGAGTTAACTTGAAACAGATACCCAATCTGACTTCTTGACTACTACTCCTTAGTAATAGGGAGCAACTGGTCATTGTCCCTGAAATTAGGACCCAGTTAGGAGAAATTAGGAGTTGATTCCTGGAGTAAAAAGTAATATTTTACTAAGATAAAGATTTATATTTGGTATCATAACTGGTATTGCCATCATTTAGCAATGCCTGGTGTACCCGAGGGGCATCCACCCCGTTATAGAAGCTGTGCAAGAAGGCTTCAAAGGGCCAACACAGAAGCAACACTTCTCATGTGCACGTACCCTAAGAAGTTTCTATTTAGAGCTCTGCACTGAATATGTGTGTGTCCAGTAAAGGATGGTGCCTAGGTCCGAAATTTGCACAGGGGCCTATAGATCTGTAGCTTAGCTACTGACAACTATACATGGGCAGAATAATTAGAGGAGTGCAATATCTGCCCTTACTATAGGTAGCATTTGGAAGAGATCACTCCAAAGCTAGAAAATCTAATTGGCCAACCATATGCTTAGTAGGTTGATGCTTGATGCCACTATGTAAACAAAGCCAGGTATAGAAAGCTTTATGGAACTGTTAACCCTATAGGTATCAAGCTAAACGTTGAACCATTCTACTACATTCTTTGAAAAAGCAGCATCTCAGTTGCTTGAATGTTGCTCTGAAAGTCATAAAAGATAAAATGTTTAGGAATGGCTGCTTCAGTTAATACATGTCTGTCCCCAGATGGGGTTTAGTCATTAGGTTTTCACTGATTTTGTCTGTTCTTGGCTGTGTGGTTACTTGGCTCAACTGTGCTTCAGAAATCTCTGGCTTGTTCAATTCTAATTAACATTAAGATGAATAATTAACACATTCCTACAATGAAAGTCAGTAGGTAATAACTATATTTTACACATTTCTGGCGGTATTGGATACCAGGGAAAGTGTAAACATCGAACAGGAATATAAACAGAAACTGATGCACCTGGATAAATAAAGATGGCGAATGGATTTCACACTTTTTATGAACTATTGTCTCAACAAACACAGGTCATATAAATGGTCCTAACTGGTCATTTAAATATAGTATCTGCCTATAACAGTGTTTTTTTTCTCTTGTGCACAGGAGCAGGGGGAATTTGTAAAATTATCCTTACTTTTACAGTTATGTTAGAATTATCCAGCACTGTATGGTGCCTTTGATGTTGTCATTCTTCCCCACTTGTTCCTGTCACTATGTTAATTTTTTTAAAGTTTTGTTTGTTTTTTTGCTATGATAGTGACTGGGTCAGATTCAAGTCCAACTCCAGCTCGGACAAAGCTTTAAAATATCACACCCCTGTTGCTCCCAAATTATATTGGGCATGGTCCACCACAGACTGCCACTTCTCTCCCATATTAAGTTATTCCCAGCATCCTCCAACCCACTTTCAGTGAATCCAAAGTGTCAAGGATATGCCCATAATCCTAAACTCACAGGAGAGTGATACGGTATTTCGGATCCACCCCCCATTATAGGAAGAAGAGGGCAAACCGGTCCTGTGATGTCTTTAGCCCTCTCCAAGGACACCTGGAAAAATTTTGTTTTTAATAAAAGGCTGCATATAAGCGGGGGAGAAAAATGTGGGCTTTAAAGGATACATACAGGGTAAATTTAGGTATACTTTTACATGTCCAAAGCACATCTAAAAGCACCAAAGACGCTGGTCTAACCCCTTCAACTTCTCATTGTTATTAAGTAAGGCCACACATTTACATTGCAGGGGGAAAAAAAAAAAAAAATAAATGTGGAAGACCAAGCTCAGACTTCTGAGCTGCAAACAAAGCATATTTAGGTTTTTCTCTTTTTTTTTTTCCCCAGCAGCTGTTCATCAGAAATAACATCCTGCTTAGGGTATAGATTCACCACTAAAGGGAATGGAGGATCTTTTAATCTCGATATGAAATATTACAGCAAATATGTAAAAGACGCATCAGAAAACTTACATATCAGATTTGTAAAGCCTCACAATGTGTATTACACTATAGTTCCCCTTTCCAACAAAGGAGCAAATAAATACACTTATATCGTGGTTGTTGTTGTTACATTTAAACTCCATAATGCTCTACTACAATAGTCTATTGGCTTTATACTAAGCTAAAATCTGATGTAGGTAATTCGCCTTTCTGCATATTCGAAAAATAAATACTGACACAATTAAATGGCTGTTTGTTACCTCTTTGTTTGGAGGTCTCACTTGAAGTGACACTATATATCAAAAATCAGGGAAGGATTGTTCTTTCTTAACAAATGTAAAGTATCCGGCTAGGTATTGGAGCATTTGCCGGGCGCCATGTAATGAAGTGGCGCCCTTCTTCCTGATGGGCCGGGAAGCCGGCTCCATGCTCCCTTCCGGTGTCAGGAAGCCGGGCAGCGTGTCCTAACACGCTGCCCGGCTTCCTGTTGGTCGGGAAGCTGGCCAATCAGGAAGCTGGCCAATCAGGAAGCCGGGTGCTGTGTAGCGGTGCTCGGCTTCCTAATTGGCCAGCTTCCCGACCAAACAGGAAGCCGGGCAGTGTGTAATGACTACCTGCCTGACTTCGTGACACCGGAAGCTCAAGTATCAGGCTAGGTATAGGAGCATTTGGGCGGGTGCGAGTACTCGCCTAAATATTTGGCATCAGCACCGATACTAGTATCAGTGCATCCCTACTAATGAGCATAGGAAACGATCCTCAGCTCCATCTTGTGGCCATAATGTGCTATTGTCTGAATGGTACATTTGACCTGAAAACACAAATATACTAAGCGTGTTAATTTTTGCCTCTATTCGCACAGAACGAATGTTCACAGAGATTTACAAGGCGATTAACTCTGCACATTGTTTATAAATTGACCCCTTGTTAAGTACTTTTTAGGTGTCAAGAGATATGGTATGCACATGCTGATTACAGGTCCGTATTCAAATCGGAAGTGAAGGATAAAACGACAACATGCCCATTCAGAAAAGAGATCGGCAGTGGTAGCTTGAATATTTCTGTGTGAACACCTTCCATTCTAGATGCATTCTATTTAGTAGGTGAATAGCTAACCACCTGGATTGACTGTAAAAATTAGCCTGTGTCAATGTTGTTGTTTAGTGGAAATGCTTTTAAGAGTATGACATATTCCAAAGCTTTGCCACTTTGCATACTTAAATACTAATTTCTTAACTATGTGTAATTACTGTTACAGATGGAGCTTCAAGCTGTTACACACTAGTACCTAAGCTGAAAATTAAGTTTGAGCTTAGAAACGCAGCAATAAAGCAAATCAAAGGATGAGTGATGAGTGTGTGGTATGCTTTAACTCTTTGGTACTTATTTCATAACTGAGTATGAAACAGAATAACCCCTGGCAAAATATCAGATCGCATTATACCAATTAGTCTGTTATAGCCAGACTAATAGCTACTCATTATGCTGTTTTTTACAGGGCTTTGAGTGACAAAGGATGGGGTACGTAAGTTAAGTGACTGCGTAGCTAGTTTCCAGTCCCCATTCTCTGATTTTCTTATGCATTTATGTTGACTAAAGCCAGGGAAACTCTCAGTACGTTAAATATGTAACATATTTGACAGTTCTCTGATGCAGCCCTCTCCAAGCAAGCTCGCATTTCTTCATAGTTGTCAATGTCTCTCACAAGCGGTTGGCTATTTGTTCCATGCCAGTATCTCATGCTGTGTATTAGGATTATGGGGGGTATTGTTATGGGGTGCCAGCAGTTATAACAGACAACCAAGTATGCAAACTAGTCATAGTAACTTGTCGTACACACAAGCACTAGATGCTGAAATACATCCAACATCTTTTGTAACAAACATGGGTATCGGCTTCCATCCCTCTTGGCTGTTGTTGCATTCTCTGGACTAGCTAACTGCAGCAGATGTGCAGTCTGTATTTATTTTAATATGGTGCAGTAAACAAAGCTGAAGCTCTGATAGCAGTTTGTGAATGGGAACATATTTTTAATAGTTTTGTACATTGGGGAGCACGAGAAGCACAGGCTTGAGACCTCACTTTTGACAGCTTTGCCTCTTCATATTTACAGTTTTATGTCTATTATTTGTAGTTCTAGGAACATAGTATGTAACATAAAAGAAAGGATCATTAGGTTTTACCTATTCTAACACTTTGAGGCTGATTGATAATGCAGTCACCCGTATAGCTGTGTGAATGAGTTTTGCAGCACATTACTGCCACTAGATGGAGCCGAGGAACATAGATATTTTCTATACTCCATTTAGTTTCAGTAATGCACTGGGCAAACATGCTATAAATCAGCCCCTTAATGTTGCCCAGACTTTCTGAAACTTTCCATCTGCTCTCAGCTACAGCAATCTGCCACCCATAATTTCATTAATTTCTCGGCTAAGAATGTGCAAGTGATTCAAATTGACAATAAAGTTGAAATTGACATGGACATTGACCAAGGTCGCCTTTTGCGAGTGGTTTTGATCTTTTTCCAGTTTCATTTAAATGATTTATCCATCTTAAACTGTGATGCACAGAAGCCATAGGTGGCAGATTGCTGCAGTTATACGTTGCTGGAAAGGAACACAATTGCCCAGTGTATGGTTAGCATTTTCATTGTAAGCCATTTGATCCAGAAAAAGGAAAAACAAAAACCGCTTTGGGGCAAATGCTGGTTTAGCCCCAGTACACACTTTTTATTTTTTGTTGTTGGAGTTTTCATGAAATGTATTTTATGTAGTATGTATCTAAGGTGAGCAATCCTATGACCTAGGTACATGATGTAGCCTTTACCTTCCTTAAATTAATTTTTCTGTTCAACCTGCAAACTTTCTACTTTGTCTAAAACGTCACATGGACTCTGGCAGGTGGTTTGATATGCAGGGATTCAGACCTTTCTTGGGAACATGTGTTTGTCAGTATGTCCCTGTACATAAAAAAAATTTGGCTTAGCTAAGCATTTGTGTTAGGGCTACAAAGGGATGGGGTAAATTCATGCCGATAACTCCCTGTTGCAGCTTGTTATAAAAAAACATAAAGTACAGTTGCCAGGAGAGAAATGTGTAGGCTGCCTTGCTGGCGTTCTTCTTATGATAGTTGCTCGGCTATCTCTGGCTGCAATAATTTTGCATACAACACGTAAATGTCAGAAAATTATCTTTTATACTTCTTCCAAGTCAATGACTCAAAAAACATTGAAGCCATAGCATTGCGGGCGTGCTTTAAAGTGACTTTGCAATATAAAGAAAAATAAAGCAGCTAGCAGGTGTAATGAGCAGGCACCGAGATGCATACCTGCAGTGGCTTTCTTTGCCTCCTCTATGCCAGCATGGCGAGTCATTTAGATCAGACAATGGCACTGTTTACTTTTAATGATAAAACTTGCCTACTCCTCCCACACATTTCTATTGGCCAATGAGACCACCCATCATTGTGATTCAGGGAGTCAGTGAAAGCAAACTTTCTGAAGTCTGTGCTCTGATGCTTCCTTTCTCTTATCTTTCCATATCACCAGTCATATTCAGACCTCCATGACAGGTTTGAAACTCGTGGCTGTCAGAAACTTCTTTTGTAGTAATTTTTTTTTTTTTTTTTTTCATTTCTACATCAGACTATTTGTATGTGGGAGACAGCAAGGGTTGTTGTCACTGAAGTGTATCTCTAGGGCTGAATCACACTTTTGGGTTGCGATTGCATTATGTGAGTTAGCTTGCTGCAGCGCAATTTATTTAGACTGGCACCCCAATGCACTAAGGCAATGCAGCTCCAACACACATGTTGCAGTGTACCACAACAGGCTGTAATGTGTGAAAATATGCCGCATGTACATTTTTTTAAAAAATGTTTTCTTGTGCGTTACCACAAAAGTTAACACTTGATATAAAACAGTAGAACAGAAAAGTGTAACTAGGCCCTAAATCTAATTTTGGGGGAAAATATACTTTATGTCAATTTTTTTTATATATTCATTTGTAACTAATGTTAACAACTTTATAAATTGAGGCAGTTACTAATTTAGGTTTATTGGACCTTTTTTTATCTTTTTTTATACATACTTTATATATTTTTGTTTCCAGATGTAATGAGCCAAGTGAAAACAATGCTTCTATTATTTACCTATTATAAACTGTTCAACGCTGAACAAGGATTCTTCTATGTACCCTATCATAGTCATAAAAAATAATTTTGTATGCTTTGTTTTAACTATGTGTGATAAATTAGCTCACGGTGAAGATGCAAAATTCTCAAAGTTCAGGATGTAAAAAAGAAACTCAAAAGTGTTTGCTTATATGTTTAGCTGGAGCACTGAGATCTTGAGGAATGCTGTATTAAGCTTTACTTGCTTATAAGAACGTTGAATATATGTAGATAAAAATACAGCATCAACAGGAAAGGTATAGATCATAGAGAAGAAAACATATATACAGACATAACCTCCTCTCTATCACAGACAAGTATGCACATAGACAAATAACATACAGACTAGCTTTGCACCACAGCACCATCTAGTGCCCAAAAGACAGTACTACATCAGCATATGCTGTTGCATTTCCAACGAAAAGCAACTTAAAAAGTTTAATTTACAGAATTATGAGTAAACAGTGTGTTGACATTTTGTAATCGGTAATGTTATGGGGGTAATGCCTCTAAATATGAGAACACCTGAGCTGATTATAGCTAGTAACTCACAGTATTCAAGTCAGGGGATCAGCATGATAGACAGGCAACTAACTATGAATTACGATTTTATTATAGATCTGTTTAAAGCAAAATATTTTATGCCAGCTTAAACGTATATTGTAAAGATGTGCAAGTAAGAATATTCCCTTTCAGAACTAATTAAAGCAGAGATCAGACTTTGAAATGCAAGAAAGAGCAGTGATCTCCTGTCGATCATAGACAATGGGTTGTGCTATTACTTTACAGGTTTAGATGTATTGACTTCTATTAAATATGTATGATTTACCTATCAGAAGTTTTATACTACACTAAGCGGCTGATTTACACAATAGAGATATACGCTGGCGATAGCCATTCACACTGCATTACTGCCACTAGATGGAGCATTGAAATTTCATTGAGTTTTACATTTGATTTTTTTAAAAAATTCCATCCTTCTACTTCGATTTTTTTTTCTCGTCACTGCAGTTGAAAACGATCATTGGTTTGACCCCATTATTAGACAAAGGAATGTTAAAATAAAACATTTTTGTGAACTAAATTCTACTTGTGACGGACCCCCGTACTCAGGATGAGTATGTCCGCCGCTGTCTTCTTCCTTGCTGAGGAGATATTGCAACCTGAAGATCCTTAGCTCCCAGTTTCCCCAGTCACTAGCCAAGGCTCGAGTGTAGGTGAAACAAACTCTGATTTATTGAGAAACTGCACAAACTTTTATACAGAAAGTGATGAGATCAGAATATAATCCCATCACATCCCCCCTCCCCTCCCCAGAAATCCTGTCTTCACAACACCACAGGTGTCCACCTGCTAAATAGCTCCAGACAGCCATAGCAGCAGCCTGGCCAGAATGTCATTGTTCTGAGCTCCCTCAGAGAACAATGGGAGATAACGAGGGATGGTGCTGATAGTCTTTTCATAACCAGGTCACACAGCATAACGCACTCAAACATAACTCAATACCAATACACATTTAACTTATAAACTCATCACCATGTCGTCGCACTACTGGTGTATGGCCAGCCTTAGGATCAGGGCTGCACTGCAGTCTGACATTTCCACATTGAGCCGAAAAGAACTTGGCTCACACAGATCCCCTGCTGCTTGACTCGCACCTCAGACCAGGAATACATAAAAGAACCTGTCTAAATGAGCCCTTACTGGTCACACTTCTTAATATTCTGCCAGCTATTTTCTTTGATTCTAAAGTAAATATGCATTTCAAGAATACAGAGCAAGCAGAGTAGATTATGACTGAAATAAATATTTAAAAAAAAAAATGTCTGGCATCCTTTGCCGACACCCCATGAAGAACTGATATAAATTGCTGCTGGTACTGCATTGGTCATCTTGGGTGGTTGTCAGAGGCTCCAGGGATTTGGCATTCATCTCCAGGATCATGGCTAGATTTATATTCGCAGCATTTGATGGATATGCGTTTAGTAAATAAGATATGCTCAGTTTTACGGTAAGCCAAGCTTATCTGTAGTGATCTTAGTCATAAAATGAATAATCATGAAAGGTTATTGTATCTGCTCAAGTGTGTGGATTGTACCTGTTGTGTAGTTTTCCTGTCCATTAACAGATTCATAAATATGTTTTGATGGTATGGCTTCATACTGGCAGCAGTGGAACAATGGAGAGGCTAAATGTGAGCAAGAGCTGCAATGGAGGAGAAAGATCTGTTAATTAATCTTCTAAAATGCATGAAAATTTTAATTATTATACCCATAGTTTAATAGTGATTTATCTGCAGGGGTGAAGCATTAACTTTTTTTTTTTTTCATTGGATTGTTTGTTGTGATCGTTAAATTCATCTTTTCAGCACGATAATACAGTTAATATGTAGCGAGAGAGATAATTTTGCTATTAATATACTTTTAATTTATAATTTAATTTTATGACTTTGTATGCACAAGCTTTATCCTATCTAGTCAGAAAATAGCCTACATTTTGAATCAAATCCATAGTGCTGTTTACAAGTTTTTATGAAATGATCAGTTAGAAATGTACTTACCTATGTGTGTTCTTTATATTCTTTTTCTTGTTGGAGGTCACTGTATTGCACGTGTGTCCTGCCTTCTCATCTCTGCATCTTTAGACACCACTGGGATGCACTGTAGGGCAGGGGCCTAGAAATTCTATGTGACCATCCGCAGGATTACCCTATGGAGGTCATCACTGTAGTGATCACAGCAGTGTTTGGAAATCTTGGCACCATGAAGCATGTAAGA
Organism: Nanorana parkeri; assembly: GCF_000935625.1. Lineage (NCBI taxonomy): Eukaryota > Metazoa > Chordata > Amphibia > Anura > Dicroglossidae > Nanorana > Nanorana parkeri. The sequence goes on along the minus strand of NW_017307544.1, from coordinate 326,334 downwards.
AATATGCAGTATGGGAACATGGTACACGCAGCATTAACTGCTTATAATTGGGCTTTGTTTGGGTCCGCTACAGTTCCACTTTAAATGTATACTCAAATGCTTGCAGAAGTGTAACAGGAATATGATATTCCCATTTACTGTAAATGTTGCAAATATTGATTTGTATTTCAACAATGGGCTTGTTATTGACATCTTTTAATACATTGCACTGTTTTGCTTTTACTGTGTTTCATTGTGTAGGTGCACATTTTATTTAAAATTTGTAGGACATAATTATAAGCCATTTTCAAACCTTAATTGCCCAGTGTAGTTAAAGTTATCTTTTTGAGAATACATTTCTTTGCATTTAGGTGAAATCATAGCAGAATTACAGCATGTATTACAAAAATGGTATGCTATTAACAAGGCTATTTTGAATGAATTGACTTTAAACTGTAATTTATTTTCTATCCTGAACGCTTTGAAATCATATTCATTTCTTTGTAGGAAAAAAAGTAGCCCTTAGGATGCAAGAGAAATAACCTGTGTGTGTATGTGTGCTTGTCTGGCTTCCTGTCTGTGTGTCTCTGCTTACATTAAAATAGAATTATTTCCTTATTACAGCTTCAGTATTAGCTAGTTACAGTGTATAGTTTTATCATATGTCCCCATTCATGAGAAATTACAGCTATATTATTCTTATCCATCTTCCTGTATAAATTCTGTGTAAATAAAGATCCAGGAGTTTGTGGTGCAGGATGGGACATTTGTACAGTTCTAAAACAAGGTTCCCAATATATAGGGCTCATGATCTGTGCTAGTAAAAGTGCTCTCTGCCCCCTTTTTTTAGATACCTGCAGGTTGACAGCTTCAGGCTCATGAAGCATTGTAGGAGGAATAAGACTGTCAAATAGCAAGTGTAGCATGATTGCACACATGCTTTGTCTTTCTCAGGGGCGCCTCGAAATTTTCATACAGCATCATGCCTTTGTAATAGATTTGGCGTGTTGCGTTCCACCCTGGAACGCAGCGCCGACGTGTCCCATAGCGAGACGCGCGGCTTGCGTTCCACAGTGGAACGCAACGGCCGTCAGACGCCGACAGCCCTGTCCAATCAGGGCTGCCCTATTTATACAGGGGAAGAGCATAGCAGCGGCGTTCCACAAAACGAGTGTGCGCCCTGCTATCTCCCCTGGGACGAAACCTACGAGATATCTGCAGACGGAGGGAACCTCTACCCTACAGCCAAGGATCACTGGACTACCCGTGGAGGGTTAATTTTCTTCAAACACCGCAAGTACCCCTAGTCAGAGTACTCTGACACATAGAGACTACTGCCATAGGTTACCAGCCGCATGTGTTGTATGCCAGATTACTATTACCAGGGATAGACTGCTGTGACATCAAATACTGTTTACACTGTGCTCATAATACGGATATACCAAAACCCTGCTGTAGTAGCTAGTCTCTTATACTGCTATCAACAACATACTTGTATCCCATGTACTACTGCATATGAGGGGTGCTGCATTATTAACGCTACCACTTTACACTTTTATGATCTCAAGGAACACTTCCATATCACTTACAGTTTAAGTAAAAACAGGTGATACCTGATGCTGGTAGCTTCAAAACTCTCCGTTTTATGATTTGAGAGTGGCACTGAAGCTCCGACTGATTTCACCCATAATACAACTCAGTCAACTGGGAGACGAGCTCCAGTTGATGCAAACCGACTCTGCAGTTGAGATCCTGACAGAGCAATTAGGCGCATTACAGCCTTTGCACGATGGACACTGGCCAGCCCCAAGCATCAGAGAACCCAATGACATTAATACAAGATGGGTGAGATCCATTCAGAAAAGGATGGAGGTCCATTTCCATTTAGGCCTGGTTCACTTCCTGCCCACTGCCATACTGGTGCATTTGCAGCCCCTGATGTTCTGGTAGGACTCTAATGTAAAAGGGGTTCTGAGAACCCTGATGGAAAAGGGGGCCGCCGAAGTAAAATTAGCAGTTTTGATGTTAAAAGGGTTCCTGACATGAAGGGGAGGACTCCTGATCTGAAGGGGGGGCTTGTTATGCATAAAGAACTATGATAGTTCTGACAGTAAGTCTGAGAGCTGTTACTGGCACCTAGGTAAACAGACTGGAAACCAACATCTGATATATTTTTTTCCTTTTTACTGGTAATGTTTTTTTTTGTTTTTACCTTTTTATTGTTTCATTTTTACTCCTCCAGTGTTTTTTTTTTTATGGGGTACTTACTAAATAGCAGGACAAGCATTTTAACTAGGGATGCACCGATATATCGGCCCCGAAACATATCGTTCGAAAATGGCACTTTTGGCTAAATGCCGAAAGTGCCATTTTCCTGCCGATACATCGGCACATCCCAGGTTTCTCTCCTCCCCGCTGGGCGCTGCTCTGTTTCCCAGCGGGGAGGAGAGAAAGTGACAGCCTGCCGAGCGCTGTGGGAGGAGAGCACTGTGAGCGGCCGTTGTCTCTCCTCCCACACCGCTCGGCCGCCTATACCAGTACGGCAGAGTGGTGTGGGGGCGGAGACAGCGCTGTCACAGGAGGCTGAGCTCTCCTCCCTGCACCGCTCGCTCAGCCTCCTGTGTCAGAGAGGAGGGCATGCTACATACACTCAGCGATCAGTGATCGCTGAGTGTTTGTAGATAATTGAGGACATGGTATGTGTACTATATCCTCAATTATGAATGAATGAGAGTGATCTATATCCACTCCTGTTCATTCATAATTGTGGATACAGTAAACATACTATATTCTCAAGTTATCAATGAACAGGGACACTCATAGAGGATTCCTGTTCATTGATAACAGGGGATACAGAAAAAGAGATTGAGGACTCTGTGTTCTCAATCTCTTTTTCTATTTTAAAAAGGAAATAGGGTTCTGTTTAGACCCCTAATATTTCCCCGAAGCCCCTAAAAGTAAAGTAAAAAATAAAGATATTTAATTTAAAAAAAATACAAATAAATATAAAAAATTAAAACGTTTATAAAAAATAAATAAAAATAGAATATTTTTAAAATGGGGAAAAAACCAAAATAAAAACATTTTCGGTTTTGGCCTGACAATTTTTCTTTATTTCGGTTTTTACATTTCTATTTCGGTGCAGCTCTAATTTGAATGCAAAAGCTGCTTTAATTAAAACAAATATTTTAGCTTGATCTGTAAACATGTTACATGCAGTATATGCTATCAGAGGAGTTAAAGTGCTTTCATTATTCAGCTGTTGTTAAACTAGTGCTTTTGATTAGGGATAAGCAATGCAAAAAAAAAACCTGCAGAAATCCAGCTAGGTAATTATGCCACACAGATATGCTGTGCTGTTGACAGACATCACCTTTAGCAGAACTGAGCATGTCAGTGGCCTAAAACCGTTACCTTGGAGATCATCTCAGGAAGAAGAGATGTAAGAAAGTGCAGAAATCTCTCATTTACACTTTAGTAGAAGATATCAAGACAAGATATTATTACTTAAACGTCCAGGCATGTTTAGACTATGTGTACTACACAGATAAATTTTTTTACCTTCATGCCATCAGGAGAAATGTTTAGACCAACAGTCAATACTATAGCTCTAGAAATATAGACCACCACTTTCATGTTAACAAACCACACTTCAGATATCAGTGTTCTAATAAGTGATATATGAGTACATTAGATATTCACACAGTAGATGGGCACATTAGAATTTTGCTTGGTAAAACTAGAAATACAGTAACCCAAATAATACCCTAGTTTATTGTAGGAGCAGTATAGTTCGTCTTTCTTCAACTGCTGATCCAACTTGATAAAATAAGTAAAATTGTGACTAAAACCATTCTGGATTTTGTTTTTTTATTACACGTTTGGACCAGTGAAGAATTGCTGAAACCTTTTTTTTTTCTTCAGATTTTGATGTAGTGGTAAGTGTTAGAACACTGTCAGGTTTGCAATGTTGCCTTTGTCACCGCAGGGGAGATATGTCCTCTCATCATCCTGTTGATTAGGGATGCACAGATATTTTTTGAGTACCAGCGCAGATACTTGCCATTTTCATGAGAACTACCAGGGTTGCATGGGTTGCAGCTAGGACCTGGCTCTGGCACTCCATCACTGTCCTGAAATCATTAGTCTGTATTGTTTTAGAAAAACTGTCACATGACAATAAACAAAAATGTATCAGTACTCGTACTTGTAAGTACTCGGCAAGTACCAGTACTCGTACTCCCCAAACTGGTATCTGTGCATCCCTTTATATTTATAAAAACAAAATCGTACATTAAAACAGAGATGTACAAATCCCAGGAGCTCGGTGTGCTCCTTACAAATGACAGCTGCCTCCTAATTTTTGAATTTTTCTCTAGTCTAGTCTTGGAGCTTAAAAGTATCGGTACATGTACTCGTACCGAGTACTGTACTTGGTATCTGTGCAACCCTACTGTTGACCTTTTGTCACTGGAACAGAAAGTGAAAATTATACAGTTCTCACTAGATGAGTAGATGAAAGTAAATTTTCCAGTGGGGATATCCAATTTGTTGACCACTGTCTAAAGATGGGATCTACCTTCTCTTTAGAGATTTCCTCTCTCACTTTCTGTTGTGTCTTTGTGACATCTCTCCAACAGGTCAGAGACAGCAAAAAAAAAAAAAAAACTTAGTTAAAAAAAAACTTAGTTAAAACTACCTATTTCCTAAAACTAGAAAAATCCAGTCAAAATCGCAGATTAATCCTTAAAGTGATATTAAAGCCAAATTTTTACATTTCTCCTATAAGGTGACCCTCCTTTGCTGAAGGCTGTTGCTTTTTTTTCTTTAAAAGTTCTTAATTCCTCGTTATCTAGTGGGTCCCCACCATGCTCTGCCCCCTGCACGGATGCCACCATCGTTCTAATGGAGGCACTCGTGCGTGCTCGTGCCCGCAGCGGCTGTGTGCGTCCATAGACACACACAGCCCTGTGGCCGGCCATGCCCCTTCCCTCTTCAGCTGACAGGTAAGTGTGGGGGGGACTGGGGTAGAAAAAAAGGCGCTGGGCTGTTTTTACCTAATGCAGAGAATGCATTAAGGTAAAAAAACGCCCAGACCTTAATACTACTTTGAGATGCATATAGACAGCAAATGCTACCTCCTTAGTAGTTTGGTTTTCTTCCAAATACTGCTAAACTGCTCCAGTCCTCCCCGCTACCTTTTGTCAGTAAGTACATCTGGTAATCCTAGAACACATATGCTGGTGATGCTGGTACATGCTTGCACATGCTTGCTGGCTTTCATACACAGCCTGTAGACTGTACTAAGATGGTTTTCACATCAACCAGTCAGATTATTACTTTTTTTTTGTAAGGTGATTGGTGATGTAGAAAGCTAGAATGTTACACTGGAGAGCCTTCAGAAAGCACACTCCTGCTATACCCTCCTGCTGAACCTGTGAGGTCTGTGTGTGATGTACCTGCAGCAGATTAGAGAGAACTCCGATAAACATAAATCAAGTGATTTTAGCACATCTGCAGTGTGCTGGATAGCATTAGAAGCTCACTGATTACATTCCTTATTGCCTGGAAATGCTTTTTGAACTATATGATCCAAGACAAAGCATTTTTGGACTTCTTGCATTGTGTATTTAGATTTTAAAATGCTATAAAGATGAACAGAATTCCCTTATTGTTTTCTTTAAAAATTCTCTTATAAGGCAACACAGTCAACAGTTAATGGCTTTGCTGCTGGTCGGGGGATGTGTAAATACTGCAGAATCATATTATTAGCAATTTTAGGTGACCATCATTGCTGCACACAATAGTGCTGCAATATTGAAAAGTCACCAGGTTTAGACATACAGTTTACAGGTTTCTACAGTGGTACAAGAGGGACTGTTCTTTACTGACCCGGATTGATCCAGGTTTGCACTATGCATAAACTGTTCTTTCCGACAAAAAACCCAAAGTATACATATTCTGAGAGCAAAACTTGTAGAATAAAATGATGGCAGTTGCAAATTTGACCACAAAACCCAGAATATAATACCAATAGATTGTAATATAGATTGTAAAATATGAGGTTACGACGAGTCAATAGATAGCAAACATACCCAGGCTAAATATTGCGTGCGTCTTGTGAAACTGTGCCAAAATACAGTACTTTAACCACTTCCAGCGGGTTCACGTAAATGTGCGTCATCCGCTGGAAGTGGTTATACCAAGAACACTGCTGCTTGTACGGTGCGACACTGTGTCTATCCTCCCCGCCGGTGCTGCTGTCGGCTTCACGCGCTCCCCTGATGCATCAGAGGGAGATCAGCAGGCTTCCAGCCGCTGAACTGTCCTCCGATCACTCGACCTGGAAGTGATGTGCATTACATCACTTCCAGTGTCCCTGTACACATTCTCTGGCTCCTAGAGCCAGAAGAAAAAGCCGGTGAAGCAGATCTCTGCTTCATCAGCTTCTTTGGGGTCCCTAGGTGACATTAAGGGTCTGAAAGACCTCTGATGTCTCCATAAAGAGGACCTGTCACATTATATTTGCTATTACATAGGGGGGTCGTTAGCCCCCTATATGATGGCAATAAAGTTGAATGTAAAAAAAAAATGGTAAAAATCAAAGTAACAGATCAAAAAAAAAATGAAAGTCTTCCGCGCCCCACGTGCACACACATACACACGCAAAACACGCGTCAGTGTGCCTACAGTTAACACTGTTTTTTTTACGGACGCACACAATGTTAAGAGTTGACATATTTGCTATCTATTTACCCGCCATGACCCCATCTTTTATATGTTACCAAAAAATTGGGTATTATATTCTGTTTCTGTGCACTAAAAAACAAAAAAATTGATAAACATTGCGCAAATACATGCGACATCAAAAATTTCAACCAGCATCTTTTTATTCAACAGGGCCTCTGCTTTCAGAAAATATATTTTTTTTTCATGGGTCTGAAGCTGTTTTCTAACCAAAAATTCAGATTTTATCATGTGTGTGCAAATGTAAGAAATTGCTCCGGGCAGCAAGTGGTTAAAATCCCTTGCAGGCGACCTGTTTAGAGATATCCATGAATATTGGCATTAGAGTTATTGCTTTCATTCTGGTCATACCTAACATTTGTAGTGCGACCGTCATTTTCATATGTAGGCGTACCCGATGCATGTTTACATTAATATGCGTGCACTCGCAGGGGTGGGGGACTTTAAAAATGTAAAAAAATAATAATTTACATTTCATTAAATGTTATTTATTTTACTTAATTGCTATCACATAGCGGGGCAGCTGATCACCAGAATCGCTTCCAGTGGCAGCGGGTAAGGGTAAGGAAGAGCTACGGGCAGAGATATTCTTGAGTTAAGTGCTTGTTTTTGTCTAGGGAAAAAGTTCCAGTGATGGAATGTCCCTTGGTGTCCTCACGTCTAATACAGTGTATTGGACGTGATGACTCGCAGGACCTTACACTGCCGAAGTTCATTCTTAAATGAAAATTACATTTTCATTAAAAAGGTAATAAAAAATAATGGAGAAAACACATGCAGGTTTAAAATGTTGCAATCTGCCTGCTGAGTTACACGACCCAACTTAAAATTACATAAGTTGCTTAGGCATGTTGGAGAAAATAGGAGGGCAGTGAGATACCATCTATCTATAGAACCATCAACGTCTTCTTTGCTGGCCATCATATGCCATACAGTATTGTACATAGTCTGCAGTACTATATAGGCACCAACTATATCCCATTGTCTCCTGTAATGTGCAGTAGACTGTGGACTATTCAGTGCACTCATACCCCTGCACCTTGTCTCCTCTGCTGGAAAGCATTTGAAGACATCACCTGCATGCTGTTTTCAGGCCTGGAAGACATTCAGTGTATAGTACAGAATAGTAGTTTGTCCCTTTGACCTACAATTCACACTTGCGTTTTCTTTGTTTCCTAAGTGGGCATGTTGATGGTTAGTTAGGATTTATTTTATAACTATCAAAAAATTCAAATCTACACTTCAAAACATGGCAGTAGTACTCCAAGGGCAGGACCTCACAAAATTCTCATCTCCCTGCTCATGTACATTATATAGGCAAAGGTTTCTGAAAACCCCACTATCACAGCTACCTTTTTATGGGCAAAAAGTTGTGAGCGCCCCTCCAGATTTTTAGGTTAAAGTGTTTCTACTGAAGGGAACAGTTTATGCCACAGCATACAAAGATGTGCACTTCAATCTTGTGGCAGAAGTATGGGGAAGACTTTTTGTTTGTTCCAGGATGACTGTGCCCCTGTACATGGAGCCACTTTCAAAAAACAAGGGTTGAGGTTGGTGTGGAGAAACTTTAGTGACCAGCGAAGGACCCTGAACCCATTTTTATTGAACACCTTTGAGATGAACTTGAACGCTGATTGTGAACCAGGTCTTCTTATTTAGTGTCAGTACCTGACCTTTTATTCCTTTCTCTAAATCTGCAAAACATTTCACAGACACTTGCCAAAATCCAGTGGTTAACAGCCTCTACATTTCTGGCTATCACTCCACGGGGTGGAGGTAGTTTTGGAATAGGATGTCCTACAAGTTCATATAAAAGCGATGACGTCCCTATGCCTTTGGTCATATAGTGTAACTGGCTCACTACATTTTCCAGAAATCTGAACTTGAGGGGAAACTATCGGCTTCCCAAACTTTATGCTGCTGTGCATCTCAAGTTATGCTGGGTAGTGGAATGTGTCTTAGTACAGCACTGTGACTGATCATGTCATGTCTTATTTAGCAAGTGCACTGGCAAACCCTATCATAATATGTACAGAACTAAGAACAAGTAAGGACCCTCAATAAAGTTTGCTGAAATTCTTGTAACATACTGTATATAGTTCTCAACAAAACTTCAGCTTCACTTTAAAAGTTCAGAGTCCAGGTACTTCTTTGTGTGTGTGTGTGTGTGTATATATGTGTGTATGTGTGTATGTATGTATATGATCTGGCGACAGGTAAGTCGCCAGAATCGCTTCTGTTGTAAAGCCGATATACTCACCCAAACCTAGTTCCTGTATGGCTGCTAGACCAATCCCTGCAGCCTCTCTCTCGCCCCGCGGCATTGGAATGCCCCTCGGCGTACTCGCGTCTAATACATTGTATTGAATGTGATGACTCGCAGGTTCTTAGGCCGCTGGAGTGAAGAGGGATAGAGGCTGCAGGGAGAAGTCCAGCAGCCAGGTGGGACTAAGGTTCGGATGAGTATATGTCTGTTATTGTACAGTAGACCCTAGACGAAAACCAGCACCTAACCTTTGCAGTGCAGGAGGTAGCCCCAATTTTCTTCTGCCCCAGAGTTCTTTAAACTTCACCCTACCTAACATGAAAAAATTAAGTTCTAACAAGTTGGTATTTTGCTTCTATAGTGTAGGGAGGCTGGGCCTGCCCTTGGCTATATGCTGTTTTCAGCTTCAGCATTCCAAACAGGCTTGCTGGTCTAGTGATCCATGAGAGCAACAGTCTTATTTTTCCCAGAGCCAGATTAAGGCTAAGTAAGGCCTTAAGGGGTGGAACAGCGTTTGGGCTGTGTCAGGGCTTTTCCATAGTTGTCCTTCGGGTAACGGGAGTACACAAACTAGCCTCCTCCCGTCACCCTAAGCTCAGTATATCGTGAGCTACAGCTTGCGGTATACTGAGACCGCCACAGCCGCCGCACACAACTATTCAGCCCTCCCCTCATGCCAAGGTCCTGGGTGTCATCCTTGACTCGGACCTCACCTTTCTTCCCCTCATCCAATCACTATCCAAATCCTGCCGCCTTCACCTTCGTAAAATCTCCAAAATACGCCCCTTCCTCACTAATGAAACTCCCTCCTCATTGACTTACCTCTACACAGGCTATCCCCCCTTCAGTCTATCATGAATGCAGCTGCTCGACTCATCCACCTAACCAACCGCTCAGTGTCTGCAACCCCCCTCTGCCAATCCCTGCACTGGCTTCCAATAGCCCAAAGGATAAAATTCAAAATATTAACAATCACTTTCAAAGCCATCCACAACTCCGCCCCCGGCTATATCTCAAACCTGGTCTCAAAGTATCACCATAACTGTCCCCTCAGCTCTTCAAATGACCTTCTGCTTTCCAGCTCCCTCGTAAACTCCTCCCATGCTTGCCTCCAGGACTTCACTAGAGCCTATCCCATCCTATGGCACTCTCTACCCCAACCTGTCCATCTATCTGCCACTCTGACTGCCTTTAGGCGATCCCTTAAGACTCATCTCTTCAGGGAAGCCTATCCCACCTCAACCTGACCACTGAACTATCACATTCTCAAATAATTCATCCCCACACAGCCCCCACACAGCTTGAATTGTATTGTAATTATAATGGCTTCCTTATATTGTAATGCGCTGCGCAAACTGTTGGCGCTATATATCCTGTATAATAAAATAAAAATATATATATATATATAAAAAAGAATAATGACAT
>NW_017307544.1:281443-315610 GCF_000935625.1 Nanorana parkeri | reverse complement strand
GAATAATCACATATTGACCATCGTGAGAGCTGAAAACCTCTTCATATCAAAGGAAGTTGCTGCAAGCAACATATTCAAATGCAGCACCTTAGTTTGGAAAGTCCTAGCTGAAAAGAAATCAATAGGTCCTATACAGTCATTTTGTCAGCCTTGCCTACACGTACAAAAGCTTGAAATGGGCCCAAAAACGCAGTCTTCTTTAAATAGGCCCGATATTTTGACTTAAATTTAAAGACCTAGTTCCTCTTTAGTAGACTATAGTACAATCATTATTCCTGCTTTGTTTCTGTCCAAATGAGAAGGCGACATTTCCTGTTTAGACCAAAAATATGTCATTTACTTTCATGTATGGCTAGAACATAAGTTACTGCTCACAATCCTGTGGTAGTAAATAAACATGTCTTTGTTCCAACGGGTTTCAGCAGATATTTTATTCCAAATGTCTTAACTTTTTTAAAAGATATATATATATATATTATTTTGCATTAATTTTTCTCTTTTCTTATAAAAGGAGTTACACATAAATGTCTTTCTGTGAACAAAATATCAACAAATTTATACACATTACATGAACAGACTGCCATGCCCAATGACCTGTAGTGTGAAAATCAAACATCTATCCTAAGTACAATGTATTGAAAATATACAGTGTAATAATCAATGTAAAAATAAATAAAAACATTCCTTTGTTGGCAGTGTTCTTCTCCTGTTTATACCTGTCTTTGCTTCAGGAAGAAAAGCCACAACACTAAGCTAGTCAGTGACAACCTGCGGTGATAAACATTTCTGCCTAGCTTCATTGTCATCAGTTGCCATTTGTTTACTCCTCTTGGGTTCTATCCATGAATTATGGATTACAGCATTATTAGGCATCGGATCAGCTTCCACAATTGAAACAACCCTTTTTTTCATTTTGCTTTTCAAAACCTTTTGGAATTTTTGCCTTGTGAATGCGTATAGCAGAGGGTGGAAGATGGTAGTTCCATAGGCCATGACTAAAAAGCAAAGTCTAAGTTTTACCAACAGGTCACTTGGACCTAGACATAAAATAGTTGTATTCAATATAGAAATGGGCGTCCAACAAAAAAGAAAAGTTGAAATAATCAATAGTGACATTCTGAAAACTCTTTTTTGCCTTTCACGTCTTTCTCTGTGCCTTTTGACTGCTCGGCGGAGGGCAATGATCACAGATACGGAAGTCCTTACACCAAGCACCACATTCCTACCTCCACTGCTTTGTGAGACATCCGTGGTCTCATGCTGTGTAGCCAGAGAAATAGTTTTTTTCTTGCGTACCTTCTTCTTTTGCCCTGTTGAGAACCTTGTGCCAATTCGAATGTTGAGAGCCTGGAGTATTTTGCTGTATGTTATTAACATCACGACAATTGTGAAAAAGAAGATGGGTATCTGCACCAGTAGGTGGTAATACATCCCAAGTTCTGTGTGGTATTCATTAGCGCTGACACACAAAAGTGTTTTGTTCTCCCAAGTGTTTTCACTTTGAAAGCTAAAAAAGCTAACTTCAATGAAGGGAATCAGAAAAGCTAGGAAAGAAACTATCCACGTCGATGTCATCAATGCGAATGCACGGCCCATAGTTAGAATACGATTGGCAGGTTTTACTGAGATGTCATAGCGATCCAATGTGATAGCAAAGACATTGACAGCTGTGGAGACACTGGCAAAGGACACACAGGCTTCATGGAAGCAGCAAATCAATGCACTATTGCTTTCGAGTGGCAACAACAGGATCACAGCCGTCAGAGGAATACACCCTACACATATTATCACGTCAAGCACATGAAGATTCATAGTAATAATGTTGCTGACGGAATTGATCAGGTTGGATTTCATGCAGTAAAGAACCAGTACGGTGAGGTTACTTCCAAGGCCCAGAACAATTTCTAGCATGAGGAAACAGGTAAGGGAAATTTGGAAGCTGAGTGGGTATGACAGTGGTCTGTACATGTTGGTGCTGACGTCGTCAATCTCATCGCGGACTGTTATATTGGCCTCAGACTGCATGTTGGTGTCCAGCAAGAACATGAAACACATTCTGTTGAGATAGGCAGCATGAGTCCTGTGAGAAGACAAATACAATATCAGAAAGGCAAATCGTGAAATGCGTACATGTGTTGTTTTTTTTTCTAAAATGAGCAAATAAATAATTATTACACATTGCTTGGTGCCACATTTAGTATGTAATGACAATTTGTCACATATATTTTTATGTCTTCCCTGGTTCCTTTTAGAAATGATTGCTCTTAGCTGGCAATTTCAAGTGTTCTGCCGACTTGTGGTAAAATACACATGCCTACGTGGAAAATTTAGATCACGTGTACGTGGCTTTCAGAGTCACTTGGGCTTGTTTCTGTTACCGCGTAAAACCTATCATGGGGGAAACTGCCATTGCTGACTTCTACCCTATAATGGTACCTGGCTGGCACTCATGTTGATGCTTTGGTTTTAGTACTTTCTGCGTCACTTATCCAGAAACAGTATGCAGGGTAGGAGTTGTGACTTTTTTTCTGACTTTTGTTTGTTGAGTGCTTGCTCCTGGTCTGTAACTTGGAAGCCAGCACAACAAGCTAACTACTATTCTAAAACTGAGGCTACTAATGGCAGCATATGTATTGTTGTCATGGCAGGTGTACTTTAGGTCGCTCTTCAGACATCAAATTTGATAAAATAATGCCATGTAGCACTGTATGTAGAAGACTATGTCTACATTATATGGGTATTTATGTTAGTTATTTTCACGAAATGGCATCTTTATGTAAAAATAAACAGGGTACTAAAGAGCAAAATAAAACCAAGGCTTTTACCCTAAAGGGATTGTTGATGTAGCTTTCACATTTTTACATGCTTTATTTTCTTAACTGTGACATGATTGCTTAGCTTTTATTTTCTTCAGTTTTGGATAGTGAGAAAAATTTCTGTTCAAATGTTTCTATGTGTTAACCCATTGGGTAGATGTTTAACTTTTTGACCCTGTCACACCTGTCTAAGGAATGGGGGTGTGGTTGTCAATGGAGCAGGAATCCCCAAACCGCAATATAAATATATTTTTATTACCCTTGTACAGGCCGAGACCTCGGGTGAGTCTCCCTTTTCTTTTTCTCCCTTATTTCTTTCTACCCTATTCTTTTCTCTTCCATTTCCCCATTCCTTTTTTCTCCCCTCCTTTGGATCTTTGTCCTATCGTTCTCTTCTAACTTGTCTTCTTGCCTTACTCATTAAGGCTTTGCCCTCGCATGTTTACAATATGTTTTTTTCTTGCCTTATTGTTTTGTGGACATTGCCTGTGACAAGTAGTATGTAGTGCCATTTAGTTGACTATTATTATGCTGCCTTGCAATTCTGGTTGATTACTTATTTATTATACTCCCCTTGTCAAAATGTTTTCTAATGCCCTCCTCCTATATTGTGTTGGAAAACTTTCAATAAACTTTCAATAATAAAAAAAAAAAAATGTCAGAAGGTTTAACCCTTTCCCATCTTATTAAAAATTGTGGGTGATGTCCAGTTGTTTTTCCTATGCTCACAGGAAGTGAAGGAAGATTTCCCCAATAGGACAATGGCCACAATAAAACCTTAGATGCCTCCTTGACATGCATTATGAAAAGGAGCAGTAAAGCACAGCCATGATGTAGTGCTGCAAAGCAGGAAGTAAAACATGAGTATGCACTGAGTAAATATGGCTCACAAAAACATGTTTTTATTTTAAACATCACATAGTTAAGATAACTTAAATAAAACTCTGTTTTGCTGGTAAATCTAAAGAAAAAATGGAAAAGACCATATATTTCCACTTAAAGGTGTGCCTGTCCTTTAAGGTATCCTTGTAACCCTAACGTCTCTTCCTTAAAGCTGTCAAAAAGCTATTATACATGTGGAACAAAGGTGATCTATTATTTATAATTATTATAATATAAGTGTTCTGCCGTACCTAATAGGATCCACAGCTTTACATTTTTTTGATACAGCTGTTAGAATTTTTATTTCAATACCTAGTCACTAGACATTGTCCTTGTTAGATCTGTTCTGTTTTCATCTCTGGGAGAGTTAGCAGCCTAATCAGTGATAGCAGCTTCCTACAAGAATCCCAGGTTGTCGAGCCTGTGATATGTGACAACAAGTCACGCTGTTGTGATGCTATCTCCACTTTTCCGAAACATGATTTAAGCGCTGTAAGAAAAGGGCATTGCTCAATATGAGGTCTATTTGCTATGGATGTATGCAAAATATTGTATATCGGTCAACAATATCCCTGCGCTTCACAAGCATATAGACTATACATATATTTAAATGTGCTCTTTATTTAGCTCCCACTGATTTTCAGCCTTTGCAAGTCCCTTAATTTATGCAAATTTGCTTTTAGTCTGTACTGTTGTTGCTATAGGAACAAGCTGGAAGTTCTGCCAAGTTTAATGTTGCTAAATATTTTTCTGCAATGTTGTTACATTTTTCTTACCAATGGGCTTGTTTCTGTTACCGCGTCAGCCTATCATGGGGAAAATTTATGAAACGTCATTGCTGACTTCTACCCTATAATGGTACCCGGCTGGCACTCATGTTGATGCTTTGGTTTTAGTACTTTCTGAGTCACGTATCCAAAACAGGTATGCAGGGTAGAAGTTTTGACTTTCCTCTGACTTTTATTTGCTTCATGCTGGTTCCTGGTCTGTACCTCTGAAGCCAGACGCATCCAGGCAACTAGTATTATAAGACTCTAATGGCAGTCTATGTATCTCTTTTATGGATAGGTGCACTTCAAGTTGCTCTTCAGATATCAAATTTGATCAAATAGCGCCATGTGGCAGTTTATTCAGAAATGTCTAATGTTTATGCTTAACAGCTATATCTATATTATATGGGTGTTAATTTATATTCATTTTCTTTAGACATCCAAATTGATCAAATATCCACAGCGCCAAGTGGCAGTATATGCAGAAGGTTGTTATTTTAAAATCCACTCTTCTAATATATACACTTAACAGCTATATCTGCATTATATTAATGTTTATTTATGTTCATTATTTTTACAAAAGAGCATCTTTACGTACAAATAAATTATAACTAAAAAGAAAAATAGAACCAAGGACAAGGAGATGAGAAGGTTAAAGATTTGGTAGGATGAAGAACTATGTACAAAATGTCTTATTTCAAGGTTTGTGTTTTATTTGACAGTTGTAATTTTCAGTGACAACATTATATTTTTTCCTATATTCAAAAGCACCTCATATGTGAAGCCTTCATTAAACACCCGATGGCCAGCAATTTTGGACAGTTCACACCCTGGAATATCTAGTTTAATTGTAGCTGGAGACGCACCGGTTTCTAAAGTCTGTGCTGTCCTTTTGTGTTGTGAATGTGTCAAGCCGTATTTACACTTCAGTGTTCTGGTTTTGTGCGTCTGTAATGTGATGTCTGTTCCAAGTGTATCTCACAAGAAGTGAAATTCTGCAGGACCAGACAAAGCTCAGAACACATTTATCTACAGTATATTCCCAGTAAACACAACTCAGGACATACCCTTTTTTATTTTTTGGGAGACCCTAGCTTTCTTTTGCTATACTTATATTTTGCGTGGAGGAATTAAATATTAAGGGTAAAGTGCATTTCTGATCAGCTTGCATGCAGCTTTTTATTTGGGCTCTGAAGAAAACCTGCTTTAGTTTTCTCTGTATAGTAAAGGGAAAGCTTCTACAGAAAATGGAAAATGTGAGCCCTGCCAGATCCCACGCTGGCCAAAGATAAAGCATCAGTCCTGTGTCTCAGGCGCTACATTTCCTGTGGCCCGAGTGTGTGTCGAGGGAAGCAGAGTTAATTAACCGAATTCATCTTTTGTATCCCTGAATCTATTAACTTGCTATGAGTAACAAGCTCAAATGAGAAGTGGGATGCATGGAGACAGCTAGCAGGCAACTGTGCTTCTAGGCAGCGAAGATGTTTGGCAGAACTTGGCACCATGCTGCTAAACACCTACCTGCTTCCTTCTGCCATAAGGGACCATTTAGTTCACTAAAGCATCTTTTCAGAGATTGATACATGATGTCATTGTCATACTGTCAGATGCTTGTAAAGATGTTCTGTAGCTCTGTTGTTCAGCAGGGGTGGAATCTATTAGGCAATTTACTACTGCTCTCCAAATGGATATTCTCTGCTTCA
This sequence comes from Nanorana parkeri, assembly GCF_000935625.1. NCBI lineage: Eukaryota > Metazoa > Chordata > Amphibia > Anura > Dicroglossidae > Nanorana > Nanorana parkeri. Next base: position 309,439 of record NW_017307544.1, on the reverse strand, counting down.
CTTTCTTGTTCGAAGCTCAGGTTTGTTCTGTTTAAATGTTCCTTAGTTCCTTCATCTCTTTACCACCATATTATACGAATAATACATTATACTATATAAGGCTGATTTTTTTTTTTTACCATTATTAATGGTCATAATGTTTTCAGAAACACAAATCGCACTACTTATTATTTGATATTGCTTATGTAAAAATAGCTTGGAGATATCATAGTTAAATTACTTGTTATTACAATTTTTTTTACTTCCTGACAACTAATTTAAGGGCCACTTCACCCGGCCGAATGTCCAATTCGGGCACCTGTAGGCACGAATGGAAATCTGTTTAGCCTGAGCCGGCACCCTTACCTGCTGCAAGACCCGCCGGCTTCCACATATGCAGAGAAGGACCCCGGTGCCACGTAAGGCTGCCCTAAACGCCTGTCCACATCAGACAGGCATTTTACAGAGCAGCCTTATGCAGTGACAGGGCCCTTCCCCCTGTGTTTGCGGAAGCCGGTGGGTCCTGTAGGCGCCGCCTCCTTGAAACAGGAGGGTGCATTTTGTGCAGAATGTACTCTCCTCGCTATTGACGGTGTTGTATCTTACCTTCTATGGAGGATGCCTGTAGGCACGTGCCTACTCTGCCTAATGGTAAATCTGGCCCTGACACTTCCCTGGTCCTGTGAGTTGCGTTAATACATGTGTAGGTTGCCAGTGCACAGAAACAAACCAGAAAACAGGCATATGACATTTTTTTCCAATGCAGTTCCCCACAACCAATGGCAGTGTGTTACCCAGCACTGTAGTATGCTGCAACTCTTGTTTAACGGAGCTGTGTTGCCTTAGTGCTTAGGGTGCCATTTAAAATGCATGCCACTGCAACGCACAGTTCACCCGATCACAATGGTGTGTTTGAGTCCTAGGTGTCCAAAGCCCAGACATCTAGTATTACTATGGGAATTAAGGTGCCCATACACCTTACAATTATCTGCAGATTTTCTGTTGTCAGATGGAAAAAGTGCAACAGATTGGCCCACACAGTTAAGTGTAGATGGAGGAATCTGTTGCACTTTTTCCATCTGACCACAGAAAATCTGCAGATAATTGTAAGGTGTATGGCCAGCTTTTAAAGTGCTTACCATTTCTTTTGCATAGAATGAATGCAAATCAAAACAGCTTCACCAAATTTCTAGTCTCCTTGTTGTCACATATGCAATTTCCCTCAATAGACTCTGCTAATTCCTTTTTGTACTTTCGAGCCCAGGTTATAAGTAAAGTCCATTCCACACGCGTGGGACACAATGAGACTTACTTTACCTCACAACCTTTAAGTGGCAATACTAGTTGTTTTGGCCTTTAACAGAAAAAATTGTTGCATCTAGCTTTTTTTGTACGGGAAATATGTGTATTTAATTAATGCTTAAAGTTTAAATGCTTAAGTACTTGTATGATATCATGGTTATGCAGATTCTGTTTTGAAATTACACTTCCCATATGCATTATAATAGACATTTTTATACTGATTTTTTATTTATTTAATTAATGGTAATGTTCTTCCTTTGCAGATATACATGCACACAGATAGATTACAACCTTACGTGCAGTGTTTTTCATATCAGTATACCCTTACACGATAGTATTCAAATGCCTTTTATCATAGTATACAGTTTAAAATTGAGTGTTTTCTATTTACCTTTTTTCTTCATGGTGCTTCTACACTTTGCCTGGCATTGATTAGTGACCAGCATTCGAGACAGTATGTCCCCAGCCTGCTAGCAAGTAGTTTCCAGCAGACATAGTGAGCCTCCCCTGCACTATTGTCACGATTATGTCTGAAATTAATGCAACTTGAATATGCCCTGTGAATGATGCGTGTGTGCCTTAATTTGCTTTTTGTTTATCACCCTGCTTACAATGCAAATAAGTTCTTTCAAGTCTAATTCACTCTTGTGATGGCCATGCAAATATTAGAAAAATAATGACTGGATAACGCAAATGACAAGAGGTACAGTGAGGAACAAGTCCCCATTACATGTTCAGATGAAAGTAACACAGTTTTTTATAAGCTTCCTTGTGTATATGCAATAACTTATTATCTTTTATCTGAGGAATTTGAATTTAATTATAGTGGATACGTATACCAGGCACACAAATTACTTAGGAAGCATTAATACATGAATTAAATATATTTTTGCCTTTTAAAGTATTATACGTGTTTCTCTGTTTTAAGACAGTCTAGGAAGTCCAGGCTTAGCATGCATTACAAGAGAGATCTATTATACAACTCCATGCCATGTGAAAAGTGATGACAGCACTTACCTCTGCCAAAGATTAAGGATCCTTTGTGAGCCACTCTTAATTGCTTCATCTTGTTCACTTGTAAGCAAAGCCCACAGGAAAGCAGGTGCTACATATCTCTCCCGAAAATGATCTTAATGAAAAGATGTGCTTGTGCTGAGCCATTGTTTCAGCATAGTGCTAACGTGCAGAGCGTGTACTGCTGCTTTCAGGCTGCTGCGGTCGCTCGTTCAGTCTTCCCACTGCGAAATCAATAAGCATCTGAAAATACATGATGAAAGTAATTTAACATACTGAAGACTGCAGCTCTCAGGAGACATGAGTGAGGTCCTGTCTTTTTTTTCCCCCCCTCTAAGAAGAGCAGTAGTGTTGGATGTTAGGTCTGCTTTTGCTAAATGACAGCTTGCTTCGTTGCTTCCCTTCACTGCAGAGGGATGCAGTGCATTCACTAATTTTGATTGGCCAGATTTGCTGAGCTTTAGAACAGCACTGCATTTTAAAATTCTCCTTTTTAAAACCTTTTCTTTAGAATCCCATTTGAAGACTTCTTGTGTGTAGGAAGTCTGAGCCTTTGGTTCCATGTATAACTAGGCTTTACAGTCTCTGGAAAAGCTGCTGTTTTTCAGAGACTCTTGCGTGAATTAAATCATGATCTGTTTGTTTTATTTCACTTGGTTTTTTTTCCTTTAATATGCTTCTTGTGTTGATTTGATTTAGGAATGCTTAATATAATTAAAATCTGAAAAGCTGTAGAAAATGTGAGGCGTATATAGAGATCAGTCTGTCTTTGTGAATGCCTTGTGCAGCAGTTAGATTTTGTAGTTCGGCCACATAAAATTGATCTATTGATTTGTTTACATGTAGCGCCGCTTCTACAATTTGCTATTGGCGGATCCACACTCAAAATACAGAGTGTATTATTTTGTCTTTTCCTTTTTAGTCATTCTCTTAAAAATACACTTATTGCCCAACCTATTTTATGCTGAAAAGGTACATTTAACAGTCTAAAAGTAGACTGTTAAAAGTTTGCACATATTACACTTTTAGCTGGTTACATTTTTTCCCCTCATAATTCTATCTATTAACCACTTATCTAGCAATAAAAGACAGCTTTTTTTTTTTCAGGGGGACATCTGTTTTATGGAATATAAGATCTAATGTTCCTGCTACAATCACAGACACACTCTCGGACCAGTGTATATACAGTCATGGCCAAAAATATTGGCACCCCTTCATTTCTGTCAGATAATGCACCACTTCACATGGAAAATTGTTGCAATTGGGGGGGGGGGGGGAGCCAAATCTGACACATTCCACGCAAAACTCCAAAAATAGACTGGGCAAAATTATTGGCACCCTCAATTAATATTTAGTAGCACAGCTCTTGGAAAAAAAATAATTGAAATCAATCGCTTCCTGTAACCGTCAATGAGTTTCTTACACCTCTCTACAGGAATTTTGGAGCACTCTTCTTTCGCCAACTGCTCTGGTCTCTCAGATTGGAAGGGTTCCTTTTCCCAACTGCTGTTTTGAGATCTCTCCACAGGTGCTCTATGGGATTCAGATCTGGACTCATTGCTGGCCAGTCAGAGTACTCTCCAGCGCTCTGTCTGAAACCATTTCTGGGTGCTTTTTGACGTGTGCTTTGGGTCATTGTCCTGCTGTAAGACCCATGACCTCTGATGGAGACCCAACTTTATGACACTGGGCCCTTTCACTGCACCCCAAAATTCTTTGGTAGTCTTCAGATTTCATAATGCCATGCACACAGTCAAGACATCCAGTGCCTGAAGCAAAGCAACCCCAAAACATAAGTGAACCTCTACCGTGTTTGACTGTAGGGACTGTATTTTTTTTTTTTTTAAAAGCCTCATTTCTTTTTCTGAAAACAGTAGAATGATGGGCTTTACCAGAAAGCTGTAATTTTGTTTTGTCTGTCAACGGCACATTCCCCCAAAAGGATTTTGGCTTCCTCGGGTAAGTTTTAGCAAACTCCAATCTGGCTTTTTTATGTTTCTGTCTCAGCAGTGGGGTCCTCCTGGGTCTCCTACCATAGTGTCACTTTTCATTCAGATGGCGAAGTATAGTGTGAGCTGGCACACTTGTACCCTGTGCCTGAATGTCAGCTTGAATTTGTCTGGAAGTTGATCGAGAGTCTTTATCCACCATGCCAACAATCCTTTTTTGCAATCGTTGATCAATTGTTCTCTTACGTCCACGTCGATTAGCTACAGTGACATGGGCTGTTAACTTCTTTACAATGTTGCGCACAGTGGACACAGGCACATAAAGATCTCTGGAGATGGACTTGTAACCTTGGGATTCTCCATGGTTTTCCACAAAAACCTGTTCTAAAATCCTCAGACAACCCTTTGCTGCTCTTTCTCTTCTACATGCTCCGTGTGGCACACAGAGACACACAATAGAAAGATTGAGTACATTTTTCACAATTTTAACTGGTTGTGGTGTGATTTCTATATTGTCAGCACCTTTAAATTGATGCAGGTGAGTTTAATTACAAATTACAGGAGCATCACAAACTTGGAATGCAATAATTTCTTGCAATTTGGAGAAGGTGCCAATAATTTTGTCCAGTCCATTTTGGAGTTTTGTGTGGAATGTCATATTTGGCTTTTTTCTTCTCCACTTTTTTGTCATATCAATAAAAACAAAAGAAATGAACAAGAGAATGCCTAAACATTTTGTAATTGCAACAATTTTCTGTGCGAAGTGGTGCATTATCTGACAGAAATGCAGGGATGCCAATATTTTTGGCCATGACTATAAACCAATTAAACGACCAATATACACTCACCGGCCACTTTATTAGGTACACCTGTTGAATTGCTTATTAACACAAATTGCTAATCAGCCAATCACATGGCAGCAACTCAATGCATTTAGCCATGTAGACACGGTGAAGATGACTTTCTGCAGTTCAAACTGAGCATCAGAATGGAAAAGAAAGGGGATTTAAGTGACTTTGAACGTGACATGGTTGTTGGTGCCAGACGGGCTGGTCTGAGTATTTCAAAAACTGCTGATCTACTGGGATTTTCACGCACAACAAATCTCTAGGTTTTACAGAGAATGGTCCGAAAAAGAGAAAATATCCAGTGAGCTGCAGTTGTGTTGACAAAAATGCCTTGTTGATGTCAGAGGTCTGAGGAGAATGGGCAGACTGGTTCGAGATGATATAAAGGCAACAGTAATTCAAATAACCACTCATTACAACCAAGGTATGCAGAATACCATCTCTGAATGCACAACATATTGAACCTTGAATCAGATGGGCTACAGCAGCAGAAGACCACCACCGAGTGCCACTTCTGTCAGCTAAGAACAGGAAACGGAGGCTACAATTCACATGGGCTTACCAATATAGGACAATAGAAGATTGGGAAAACGTTGCCTGGTCTGATGAGTCTTGATTTCAGCTGCGATGGTGGTGTGATGGTTTGGGTTATATTTTCTTGGCACACTTTGGGCCCTTTAGTACCAATTGAGCATCATTTAAACGCCTACTTGAGTATTGTTGCTGACAATGTCCATCTTTTTATGACTACAGTGTACCCATCTTCTGATGGCTACTTCCAGCAGGATAATGCACCATGTCACAAAGCTTGCATCATCTCAAACTGGTTTCTTGAACAGGACAATGAGTTCACTGTACTCCAGTGGCTTCCACAGTAACCAGATCTCAATCCTATAGAGCACCAGCAACTGCATGATGCTATCATGTCAATATGGACCAAAATCCCTGAGGAATGTTTCCAACACCTTGTTGAATTTATGCCATGAAGAACTAAGGCAGTTTTGAAGGCAAAAGGGGGTCCAACCTTGTACTAGCAAGGTGTACCTAATAAAGTGGCCTGGTGAGTCTATGTTGCACTGTGGGAGATAATCAAAGCTCAGAGAGGACACAAGTCTAGAATAGGTTATAGCACCAACAGGTTGATGACCCCTGATATGGGTGAAAAAAGAGCACATTGTATGTATTGCTTATCCATGCAGTGATCTAATTAGCTGACCATGTGGCAGCAACACAGTGCAGAAAACATGCAGATGCAGATACAGGTCAGGAGCTGCAGTTTGTGTTCACATCAAACATCAGAATGGTGAAAAATTGTGATCACATTGATTTTGGTAGTGACTTTGTTTTGGATTTTCAAACAGTCTCTAGAGTTCTCTCTGAATGGTGCAAAAAATATCCAGTGAGCAGCAGTTCTATGAACCAAATTAAAAACAAAAAGTCTTCAGTATATCAGTTAACCAATCTCTACAACTGTGGTAAGCAGAAAAGCATATTCAAATGCACAACAGGTTAAACCTTGAGGCAAATGGACTTCAACAGCAGAAGACTAAGTTGGATTTCACTCCTGTCATCCAAGATCTGAAAACCTGAGACTGCAGTGGACACAGGCTTACCATGACTGAAAAATGAAGCCTGGTCTGATGAATCCCAATTTCCACGGGGGCACATGGGCTGTAGACCAATTACAGAATCTGAATATAATGGAACGCCTTTGAGATATGGTTGAACCACAGTTTCACAGCATGAATGTGCAGCTGTCAAATCTGTAGAAATTGCCTGATGCAATCATTTCAACAAGTAACACAGTCTTAGAGTGTTTGTGGAATGCAAAAGCAATGCCAAAAAGCATTGAGGCTGCTTTTAGAGCAAACATAGGCCCTACCCAGTATTAGTACAATGTTCCTAACACATTTCTTGGTGAGTGTATATTAGCCCATATTCCTTTTGTATGTCTATTACAATTTGTTAAAAGTGTAGTAGGGCATGTTGGGCTTAAATGGTGATGACTGCTAAATGTCAAAGGTTCTGTTTAGTCTGTAGCTGCTAAAGGTCAAACAAAATGTCCATTGTTTTTATTAAAGTATTGTTTCTGTGGGAAGTATCTTTCATTTAAAGCCCTACAATATACAGAATATTGCTGCCTGTTCAACAAAAGCTGATCATAGATGTCAAATGGCAGTACTGCTATAAGATTTTCTTTAGAAAGATTGCTATTATTGAAATCTGTCAGCTGATGGTATATGCTGCAGTCTTTTGACATGCTCTAGCAGTGATTGTTGTCCAGTCCTGCAAAAATCAACAGGATCGGACGACAGTCATTTCTTGTGTTTGGATATCTTAAGTTAGACCTGTCAGCCTTTCTAACAAGTTAAAACTAGAAACCTTGTCAAAGAACAGTGAAGGTAATTTATTAAAACTGGAGCAGACAAATCATTTTTGCAGATCGCACTGGACTGGAATGCAGGCACTGATGTGCCACGCGTTCTGGTGCAGGCGATTGCACTGCGGGCGGTGCATTGACTTCAATGCACCGCCACGCCACTGAACGCGGGAAGCTGGCCGGAATGCGATACAGTGTATTCCAGTGGCTGACCGGTCTGAAACGCACTGTTTTTGTGTGAACCGTCCCTAACTTAAACTGAAGAGAGAGGCTGATTGGTTGTCATGCACAACTGCTCCAGATTTTGTCTACTCCCGTTTTGATAAATCCCCCCCGTGTGTTTTTTACCTTCTCTATAAGACAGAAAGCCCTCTTTAGTTTGTCTCTTATCCTGGTTTCACTCTGGCCTTAAAAGATCAATTTAACTGACTTTAGGACTAAACCTCACCCACCTGCTGTGCTTGTGTAGCTTTACAGACACAAAGCCTAATCTGTGTAACATTAGTTTTTCAAAAGTTTGCACACCTATACCACCAGTGAAGTTGAATGTGAGGCAAATGGATCAAACAATATATTCTGACTCAAGGGCCACAAAGTTTCAGAGTCTATCAATACGAAGCAATAAATCTAACTCCATAAAAAGTGAATATTATACTCTGCAAGCCACATCAATTTGCAAAAAAAAAAAATCCTACATCAAAAATTCACCCAAGACTGCCTCTCAGTTCCCACAAAACACCTTTATTTCTTGCATGTTAGATTGAAAAGGGAACATATAATAAATTAAACCCACCTCCTTCTCAAATTGGCTAGAACAAGATAAAAAAAACAACTATAGGTATACCACTGTTTGTGGTTACTCAGAATATATACATATGGCATAGAGTCCAATCATTTATTAATATGTCAAAAGATGATACATTGTATAAACCATAATGGTACCAAAAGAAAATATCAAACAATGCTGATGGCATAATATTCAGTGTCATATAAATGTAATATAATGATAACTGATGCTTGAGTGACCATAACGGTATAATTTTATATAGGATATTATGCACCTTGTCCACATTGTTACCCAATATAGGTGAAAGACACAACAACTGTGCTATATTAGCACCTGACCAAATGTTACCAAATGTGTACTTTGTGTAGTTAGACTATATGATAATCCACCTTAAAGATAGAGTAGAGGACATGGAAGCCATACTGTGTCAGCACCTGCTAACTAGTGCCCTGTGTATATAAAGGTCAAAATTACTCTGTCCGTAGAAATTAAAATAAACGAAAAGCTTGTAAAAGAAAATGTTCTTTAAGTACTTACCTTTCTGGGGAGTGGTAAATCCAATCTGCACTCTCTTGCAGAGCTACAGCTGCCACTGGTATAGGACATTTCTGGTTGTATGCCATGTTCCTGCTGCACAATGTCGTTCCATTAGCCAGCTGATATGTTATTACAGGGCACTGCTTATATTCATACAGGACACTAATTTTTGTCTCTTTCTACAGGATGCTGTTTTTATTTTTAAAGACCGGTTTAATGTCAAAATTTGGCCTACATAGTTTTTTGGATTGTTTTCTCCCTGAGTATTGCAGCTGGAACAACTGCATGTCAGCCAGGAAACAAGCATTTTTAAAAGGATATAGAAATTATGGCAATAGTCATATTTCTTTTATGACAGGCACCCTTTATGTATAAAATCTAAGTAATGTGCTAAATGTAAATGTTTTTTTCAGTATTTTTCTAAGCACTTTTCACCGTCTTCCAGAAAAACTGAATTTTTTAATGATTCTGACAATGTCCATAAATATTTTCAGAAAAAATCTTCAAGATGTTTAAATCTTTGCTTCGACTATTTCAAGTTAAGGTTTCAGACTGATATTCTCCAATATAAAGCTGGCAAATTCAGTTCATTCATAATGTAAATTCATTGCAGGACATTTTTGGCCTGTACAAAAAAAAAATTCTTCTAGCAGTGGAATGCATATTAGATGTACTTGACAGGTAGCAGAACTTGTAGAATGTGACTGCCCCGTTTTAAGATCACTAGGTGCCTGTCACTGGTGTACTATCTGTCTTCAATATTGCAAGTAATTATGTACTGAGGAGTTGTCCTTTATTGGGTTTTTTTCTCAACTGAAAGCATTGTTATTTATCTATTGGAAGGGGTTATGTTATAGTCTAGGGCGGGGCACGGTAGGGGTCAGGTGGGGCGACTGGTGGCGAGTAACTCTTAAGGCCTGGCTAGTAGCTCAGGACTTGAAATTTTGAGCCCTGTTATAGTCCCTAGCAGTGGCATCACAAGGGGAGTGCGGCCCGCACCTGGGTGACACCATTGGAGGGGTGACACCAAAATGACTCACAAAAAAGTGAGTCTGGCGTTCGGTCATGGACCGAACGCCCGACAGTATCAGGAGAGAGGAGGGGACCCGGCGGCATACCTTATCCAGCCGGGTGACTGTCCCCTCCACTCTCTGCCGGCGTCCGTCACCAAGATGGATGCAGGTATCAGAATACTGCCGCCCGTGCGCGATTACGTCACGCGCATGCGCAGTGACGTCTCGGCGGGGTGACACTCGGTTACCACTCTGGTTGTCACCCAGCCTCGGGACGCCCCTGGTCCCTAGCAACCTAAGATATGCTAGGGAGCGAGAGAGGGCATATCTGGATTATGAAGCATGTCATTAGTAGTCAGTACTAATAACATGAGGGGGCCCTGACTTCAGATTTTTTTCAAGGGAAAAATGTATTTTCTGTATGTGATATGATTTTTATATATATTAATAAAACCATTCTTCAACTAGTTTTGCAGTGTGGCAGGGCACATTTTCCTGCTGAAAGATGCCACTGCTGTCAGGAAAATCCGTTTCCATAAAGGGCCAAGGTTTCCCAGCAGAACATTGCCCAAAGCATCACACTGCCTCCGCCGGCTTGCTTTCTTCCCATAGTGCATCCTGGTGCCATCTCTTCCCCAGATATTCATCAGACCAGGCCACCTCCTTCCATTATCTGTGGTCCGGTTCTGATGCTCACGTGCCCATTATAGGAGCATGGGCACCCTGACTGGTCTAGGGCTTATCAGCCCCATATGCAACAAACTGTGATGCACTGTGTATTCGGACACCTTTCTATCGGAACCAGCATGAACTTTTATTTTTTTATATTTAATTTTTAAAAAGAATTTCAGCTACAGTAGCGTTTCTGTTACATCAGACTACATCGGCCAGCCTTCGCTCCTCACATTCATTAATGAGCCTTGGGTGCCCATGACCCTGTTTCACCTGGTTTCCTTGCTTGAACCACTTTTGGTAGGTCCTGACCATTGCCAACTGGGAACATCCCTCACATTAATAAGTTCTCCATGGTGTTTTTTAACTATTTTGTCACACAAAACAGTTTACACATATGCATTTCCATACAGTATTTAGCTTTAAAGTAAACCTCACTAGCCAATGAATGATCAGATGCTACTTTCATTGAAATCAGCAGGTCTGCCTGGTGGGTTCAGAGTTGTTGTAGGTAGCACAGTGGCTTAATGGTTAACATGTCTGCCTTGCAGCACTGGGGGACCCCAGTTCGAATCCCATCCAGGAAGTCCCTCTGGGAGCTTCGGTTTTATCCCACACGCCAAAGTAGAGATGTCCCCATACCTATACTACTATCTTGTACTAGTGAAAATGCCTCAATGCTAAAGGCTGATAGCGACACTTTAAATGTTTAAACCTGCTTGCTGGGGACCTCGCAGTATCTGTCTTTGACGGCGCTGGCTCGCTGGTCCACATCTCCTCCTTCTTCCTGGTGTCTGCAGAGACCAGCACAGCACTGGGCAGCCCTACACCTGCCCGTACAGCCATGGAGCCCTGGAGAGTCCGGCACCCAACCGCAGAGCCCTGGAAATTTCGGCACCCGCATGCAGCCCTGGTGAGACTGCACACAGCTCTGTATAATCATGGATTGATGTAGTCCTCTATTGCTGGTTGCCATTCTCCATTGCTGAATAATCATGGATTGCTGAGATCTGTAGTCCTCTATAGCCGGTTGCCATTCTCCATTGCTGTATAATCAATGATTATACAGCAATAGAGAATGGCAAACAACTATAGAGGACTACAGATCTTAGCAATCCGTGATTGCTGGTTGCCATTCTCCATTGCTGAATCATGGATTGCTGAAATTTGTAGTCCTCTATTGATGATCGCCATTCTCCATTGCTGAAAAATCATGGATTGAGTTACATCCAGGGCAAAAGGTGATTGGCTGGCCCTTATTCTCTTAGTCTGCACCCTCCCGCAGAGCCCTGGTGAGACCCGCCGTCTGTGCTCTGTTGTACATGGTATTAGAGGAGGCTAATGAACAGGTTTGGGTATTAACCCTTGTTGCATTTAGGAACACATTCCTGCTCTGTGCCTCCTTTATGTAGTGAGGGGAACTGGCTTATCCAAAAGGCATAGGCATGTTTTTTTAAGGGCCATAGAACACATTATGGTTTTTAAAAAACAAACTGTGATGAGTCTGAACATAGTTACTATCTTTTGGAAGAAAATTTTCCTGTTTAACAGTAAAACCTGATATATAGTACCATGCATAGTTAATCTGTTGATGATACATTTATGAAAGTACCATTACTTTGTCTTTTTTATGCAAAGACTGTTTACCATTAAACGTTTGTTTCAATTTTTCTATAATACATTATAAATACATTCTGTGTATCGATTATGATCTGCACATTTTATTGAAATAACTTTAAAATGTGACATCTTTTAATAAAGTCTACCATTTGTATTAAAAAGAAGTACAGATCAGTAATACAAAATACATATTTTTCAGCAATTAAATTAGCCACTGCATACATATTGGTAAATATTTTATACTTCTCTATTGTTGATTGAGGGACACAGCTGCATTCAAAAATTAGTTTATATTGCCACCTACAAGAAGGCGCTAAATACAATTAAAAAAAAAAGCACACTAAGGGGGGTCACTAAATAGCTAAACCCTACTTCTGCTAGAGAGCACAGTTTTACTCTAGCATTGAAGAAGGGAGGATGCTTCTCTCCAAACTCCTCCAGTTAAGGCTTTTTCCTGGGTTTTCTCTTTGCACTTTTACTCCTGTTGTTCCTGTTGGTGTTTTTCTGCCCGACCCTTATGGCTACTGCTTGTAGGCGTCCTACTGGTTTCTTAATGTATCTGTTTCCCTCAATGAACAATAGAGAAGAAAATATTTCCTACTCGCCATATAATTGTTTTCTCTGTGTACATTCAGGAACACGGTTCCTGCCCTTCTAGTTGGGTTAGACATGTTGTCTATGTTGGATTTGTGTTCTTTGTGTGACTTGTTCCTAACTAAGCTCTCTAGTAGGGGTGGAATTTAGCCACTACATGATGCCTACCCCTTAGATTGCTTTTATGTTGCACTTAGTATCCAGCCGCTGGTAGTATAAAACCACTGGATCCTGAATGCAACTATGTCCTTCAGTGAACTGAAATTTTTTTTTTTTTGCTGCGGGTATAAAAATTCAGTTTTATTTTTTATTTGATTTTGTGAGTGTTTCACATAATCTGTCATATTTAGACTGAAACGTATAACCTGTATTTGTAATCCTGCTTTTACAAATTTTCCTTATCAATGCTGTTCTTTCCAGCTTTCTTCTTATTTCAGTAGCCAATGTAGAAGCATCATCTGTCAATCAATTTGAATTTATGGACTGAAGGGTCATAGTCTTTTAATATCAAGTTAAAATAAGCTCAGCAAACCTTTACTGTGTGTCCATTGATTTTAGTTGGAAGTTTTGCTTTAATAAGCAGTCCCTATTCACTCCTATTTTTAAGCCGAAACCATGGTGGCCTTCAGTGGTCCCAACAGAGTACAACTTACCCATATTAATCAGTAGGGCTGCGATGAGGGAGTTTTAATTGAAAAGGCTCTACAGTGTCAGGTAGGTTGCCACAGCAAATATTGCTAAATAAAGAGGGAAATAAAAGCCTAACTCCAGGAAGAACTAACCCAATATTATACACATAGAAACATATTTCTTTGCCTGTGAAATTTGAAATATCTATCTTGTGACACATGCTGATATCAGAAGACATCAGAAGACGCTTGCAAATGCCATTCTTCTGCCCCTTGTCCATTATTATTTGATCCTAAAAATGTTGTTTCCTATATGTTTGGTTCCAGGTAGGAAGTGGTATGTGAAGGACTCAATTATGGCTTTCCATATGTTTAAATTCTATGTACAGTGGTTTTCCTTAGTGCTGATCCCATCCCCCTCCACTCACACCTTCTATGATTAAAACATCTAAAGAGAAGTGTGGTTCTCTGAGATTTCTTGTTCTTTCACTTTTTCACACATTTTTCTAAGTTCAATAGAATGCCCTACATGTGAAATCATGCAGAAAGGATATTCACAGGGCTTGCTTTGGAATCAAAGGACATTTTCTGGTCTCTCTCTTTTCTTTTTTTACCTCAGAAAAATGGAAATACAGATATGAGTGCTAAGGTTTTGATCCTCCTCTAGGTGATTGTCTCTGGTGCACACTGATCAGTGCAAGGCTGCATTTTATTAACAGAAAGTGACAGGGCACCTGCAAAAGACAGACATCTATTAAATAAATGGCTTCCTCATGTTCCTGAAGCACTTCTATCCCCAGGAGTGCACCTTGTCTGAACACTGAGAGGCAGACAGAAGGAAAACATTCATGTTATCCACACAATCCACAAAAGACTGACTCTTTTTAATTAGACTGAAATTAGACTTGCATTTCTATTGGTGAAATTATCAGCCAGCTCGTTACTGTTTAAGGAAAATGTTTTTTGTAGAGAACAGAAATTATTATAAATGTTAGACAAATGAAATGATAAAGAAGCTCAGGCTTTTCTGTCTATATTGGGCTTTAAAAAAAAATAAATGCATGGAGGCCTGCTCACAACTGCAGCATTTAAAAGTGCAAGGCATATTTTGGTGGTTATGTATGGGCAGGTATGAGGTTTCCAATGAATTTTGTAGCATACTCAAGCAATCTCAAGCATACTGTAATGTTTTCAGCACATAAAAACCTCTTAATGCGTGCAGTAAGCATTTGACCTGTATTGGGAGTATTTTGAGAGCATTTCCAAAGACTACCAAAATCACTTTGAAAATGCTACATTCAGGTTTTTTAGCTAAACATCAAGGCCTAGTGTGGACAGTCCAAACTGAAAACTATGCTGTCAAAGCACGTTGCCATTATTTCAAACTGTTGAAAAATTCTGGTTAGCTCATATTTTGCTAACAGGCACTTAAAGGAGAACTATGAAGTGAGTGCTTTTCACTCACCTCATAGTTCTAGCCGACCTGTGACAATGAGACTGTCACAGGTCGGCTCAGTAGATCGGGAGGTGAGCGAACACATACCGGCGTTCGCTTACCTCTCGATCCTGTCATGGCTCTCTGCCGTGACAGGGGAGGGGCTGGATTCCCCCCTCCCCGCTCCGATCCGCCAGCGCTGACTGGCGGAACGGACGGGGGAGGGGGCGGGTACAGCTGGCTCTGCCTCTAGATAGGCAGAGCCAGCTGTCAGTCATGCAGCTGGGCGGATCCCGGCATAATTGTTGGGATCCGCTTCAGCTGCGGCGTCTCATGTAAAATACACCTTTGTAAGTGGGCAAACTTACAAAATCTGCAGGGGATCAAATTATTATTTTCCTCACTGTACATTATGAATTTGTAATCAATACATAATTGGATTGTAATGTCTTCCTTATATTGTAAAGCGCTGCGCAAACTGTTGGCGCTATATAAATACTATGTAATAATAATTATGAATTTGTAATCAATACATAATTGGATTAAATGTGGATCTTTTCTTTTTTTAAATGATCCTGTTAGGGTCTTAAAAAATGGTGTTGAAAGTTTGTATGTGTACTCCCGTCTCCTACCGTCTCTCTATTCCAGTGTTTGCAGCTCCGCCAGTTTAGTTAGGTTTAGACACTTCTGGAAGTGTCAGTTTTATGTGTCCTGTCCCCTGGTGCGCTCTGTGGCTTCAAGCTCTGACCCTCCATCAATGTGGTGTCCTAGAGATGCAGGGGGTCAACCCCAGAGTGCGGCAGGGGTCACAGGCATCTAAACCTCCCAGAAGTGTTGTATATTAAAGAGACTAGGTTTAGAATGAAGTCTGCATTACAGTATCTATGTTTTTATAAAACGGTGGCCACTACACAAAATTATGTTCCTCATAACAGTTAAAGAAGAAAATAGCTAGCAAAAATCCACTCACTGGGAATATTTTATTTTTTTTATTCTCAGGATAGAAACCTGACATGGTTTTTAATACCGATTATGTATGTGTATAGGTTCTGTTATATATTTCAATAGTAAATTATTTAGTGGCATATCATGTTTACTGTTATTCCCTTCTTTTTCACACAAGCACACCAAGACAGAGAGAAAAACATCAGATCTCACAGTTTCTCACATATTTGAGGAGGCTACCTGATATTCTGCTCTGATAGTCGTGCTTGTTCACTTGTGCTGTGTCTCTTTGTGGAGTTTTTCTCTTTTGTGTGACCACAAGCAATGTAAAACTGTTGATTATCTGGAAGATTGAAATGCCATCTAGTTAATTAGGGTGTTGTCACAATATAAGATGTGGTCTTTATATAAAAATCCAAACACATCCTTCATAGCTTTGTATTTAGCTTTCCTTGCATATTTTCCCAATAACAAGGAACATAGGACAAATATCATTTTAATGGTGCAATTATGGAAATAAACCTAATATTCCTCATTTATGACGTGTCTGAATGAAAAAAAATCTGCATTTACCTTGGACTAACTATTTTCCCATTTTCATGGTGCTATGAAATGGAACATTTAAAAGGAATGTATAGTGATGTTATCACTAAATCTTTTAAATTCACAACTTAAAGATCAGCATTTTAAAAAATATAATGTTTTATATTTTAACTTGCAGCCAACAGGTAGAGTTTTGGGTTTGTTTTCACACGTGTGTAAGACTATTCTAGACTGCTTCGCTGAAAAAAAAATATGCTCAATGATAAACCATAAATAAATAATTTAAGTGTTCAGCAACTGTGCTCTCTGTTAGAAAATGCATCTGTGTTAGGGATGCACTCTGTATTAAAGGTTTAGCTGTGGGGGGGCGTGGCTTGCCGATGGACCTGTGTAGACGCGTCTACTGAGAGCTCCCGCAGCCGACCCGCTAATTACCTTCCCCGAACCGATTCACATCACTGAAGTGACACCTGATGGGCCGCAACACCCCCTGCAGAACCGGCACGAGACCGAAGACCTCGGGCTCTGCCGCTACACAGAGGATTCCGCCGTTTTTCCAGCGACCGCCGGACCTGCAGCGGGAATCCAAGATGGCCGCCGGATTCCTTCGTGGAGCTCCGTCCTCATCGACATGTGAGTCGCCACTATCAGCCCACACATCCTCCCCCAGGGACCCCGCCGGGTCAGATATTGATGAGGACATGGACGGGGATATTCTTCCCCCGGCTCTCAAGGGCTGCCTCCAGCAATTACCCACTAAAAGCGACATTGAGGCCCTCTTTGCCAGATTGGAATCCGCTCATAAGGCAGACATGAAAGAGATCCGCGAGGGCCTGCAGTCCTTCCACTCCCGCCTAGACGTGGTGGAATCCACCCTTCCGTCCATTACATCTGCTGTGGAGGAGCTTCGCTCAGTGGTCGTCGCCCAACATTCCCATATTGCTGACCTATATACCCACCTTGACGACCTGGAGGATCGTAGCCGCCGCAATAACATAAGGATCCGCGGCCTGCCCGAGGCTACGGGTGACTCTGACCTCCTAGCCTCTGTCATGGGGATCTTTAATACTATCCTCAACAGACCAGTGACTGACCACATTGAACTTGATAGAGTTCATCGCACTCCAGGATTTCGTAGGCCCAACAACCCGCAACCCCGGGACGTACTCTGCAGGGTACATTTCTTTGGCCTGAAATCCGAAATCCTGACTAAGGCTCAATCCGCCAGATTCCTGGATTTCGATGGCGCCCAAATATCTCTGTTCCCGGATCTCTCCAGGCGCACCCTAGCCAAGCGTAGGGCCCTACGCCCCTTGACCAAAATCCTGCAAGACGCCAACATATCCTACCGGTGGGGATACCCTTTTAGTCTTTCGGCTAAACACAATGGACGTTTCCACACCCTCCGATCACTCTCAGATGTGGAAAGCTTTAGTGCGGCTGTGGGCATCTCGACCCCCACCTTGGGTCAATGGCCGACCCGCGCCTTCATCTTCAACCATTCTCCCCACCCACTCTGGAGTGGGAGACGGTCGCCCCGAGGCCTCGAGGGGACCGCAGACCCACACCTTCCTCCTCTCCTACCTAATGCACCACAGGTGTCTACATTCCTTCACTGGTTCTCATGTGCGACCAGATAAGGCCATGCTCAGGATCATAGTCTACCCTTTTATTCTACCTCCCGTCTGCAAACTTTCCGGATGAGGCCTGTTGTTCCTACGTTTGAACCGCCATTTAACTTGGATCATCCCTTCACCTGCCACGTCTTCCAACGGGACTACACGCAGGGTATCACCCACTAGACTCCTCGCTGATCTACTTACACTCTGAAGATGGACTCCGCCACCTTACTGGATGATCCCTGAAGCCCCTACCATCGGACTGGTGAATGCCATGGATCATTCCTCCACACGTCCCGGCCCCCTCCGGATCTACTCACCGGGTGGCACCCCCCCTGGACTCCGTGATGACCCACAGTCTCTTCTCTAGGCAGGCTTCCCCCCTACCCCACACCTCCCTCTACACCCTTACCTCTGCTCTCCCCATCCCCCCGCTTTCTCCTTCTTTTTTCCCCTTTCCTCATTCATCTCTCCTACTTCTCCTATTTTGGGTGCTCCTCACCGCTCTTACTGATCTCAGGGGCTCATCGCTTTACTGGACTCCTCATCCAAAACGCAGTTGCACAGTCACAAGTGATGTTCATGAGCGCGCTCTGAAAACACCACAGTTGGGGAGCTATATACCTTTCAGGTTAATACCCTCCAACTGATCCGTGGATCCCTGAAGCGTGCATGCACATCACGCTACTCTACCGCAAATGAAGAGCCGGAGGGCTCATTCACCTACATGTGCCTCCTTCCCCCACTTTCTACGCCCTCTACCCGATGAGCCTCGGGGTGTCTCCCTTTTGCACTGTAATGTTACTTATAGATTTTATTTGCATGGAAAAAAAATTGCTCTTATTACATCTCTGTTTTATATTTTTGCTATGTAATACCTTGTCCCTGTAATGTACAATCACATGTAACCAAACAACTGATGACAAGTGTCTTGTTCTGTTCAATAAACTTTCAATCTTTAAAAAAGGTTTAGCTGTAAAGTAAAGATTTGATATTAATAGTATGAAAATGGATATAAAACAAATATGTAAATAATGTAAATTAAAAAAAAAAAATTGGCGCGAAAACCATTATAGGAAGATGCTGGATGCCAATGAAGGAAATTCTAACTGTTCTTCAATCAAACACTGATCTGTATGTATGAACAGTTCATAAAGTGTATAAATGCACAAAAATGCAAGGAAAATCAACACACTACCAATATAGAATAAAGTGTTTTCTTTTTTGTTTTATTAGTGAAATATCTCTAAAGTTTCAGGTAGACTGTGCAATGGACTTGCTCCCTTCTCAAGTAAAACACATTTTGGAGTTTTCCACCTTTTGACTCGCACACTTTTCTTCCCCTAAAGGCTGTATTAACCATCTTTGTCTATAACTGGCTTAACCTTTCCTTGACATTCCAGCCATACTGACTAGGGACTTTTGACCCTTATATTTAACTGGGTTAACATTTCCTTCTCATACTAGCAATATTAACTAGGATCAATTTACCCATGTCTGTCATGATGTAGCCTTTCCTTCCCAAACAGACCATATTGACAGGGCAACTTCTGCTGTATACTATAGTCAGAGGCTTCAGATGCACTTTAATAGCAGAATGTACTTGGGAAAAGTCAAAACGGATGCATAATGATAAACCAAAACTCTTTTCATATTAGAGACTTTTCTTAAATCTGTACTAATCTCTTGGCACAAGAGGTACCAAACACCTTATAGAACCACCCATCCCTTTCATGCTTTTGTAGCCTTGGAAACTTACCTTTTCATGGCTGAAATGTGTACCAGAGTTGCATTAGCCACTCGGTGGAGTGTTGCCAGGGTCTGCTGGAGGAAATAGTTGGCATTTGAAAATAGAGGACTACAAACGTGCATACAAATGCATAACTAATAACGATGGATTAAAAGCAAACTCAAAAAATGGAAATCATAACTGTCCAGAGGAGCAAGGTACTGTGGTTCATTGCTGCTAAATTCCTAGCATGTGTCAAAATAATTATGTTTCCAAATGAATCTCTTCTAAGAAATAATTTTAATACTAATGTAAACCTATTCTAGAAAAAGTAGCTCAGGGTTTGCTGATTTGATTCATTTAACCTTGTGCATCACATGATGTCCTCTCGCCTGATTGGTAAAATTGTGTTAATTTGCTTTTACTATAGTTTTTCCTGTGGAATGTCTTAACAGTAATTCCAACCAATTTACCACTGTATGACTGTAATATCAATTGTTTGAATGTAATATTCTGTGCTGTGCACTAAATGTATATCGGGTATTAGAATGTTTTTTTTATTTTTTTATTATTACGCTGCATTTTTTATGACTTGTATTAAAGTACATAGATAGTTAAAGTGAACCTTTGCTGAAACCAGAACATGTTAACTAGTACCTATTTTTTAGGAACAGAAAACATACATTTCTAGGTCATACTGTATATCTTACCCTCCGTATGCTATGCGGCTCGGTTTTTAAGACCGATTTGCTTTATAGTCACGCACAAATAAACAATATCTATAACATTCTTATAATTTTTATCCGGTTCATATAGACTGAGACCTTTTACTCCTGCTCAGGCCAGTAATGGGAATTAAAATGGCTAGACGGGACAACAACAAAAATACTGTTACTGAAAATATAAACTGTTGGTTATGTGAAATCCCACTGCTTTGTAGCCATATTTTTTTAGTCCCTCCTGCAATATGGTGTGCTCCACTGTTACCATTTCACTGGTATCTTAAAAGATTCAGTAAAAAAATGGTATAATTATTAATTTAAGAATACATCAATAATGTTATGCAAAGATAAATAAAAGCTTAGGGCACAAAGGTACAAGACTGATCAACTACAATGTTAAAGGTTAAATGGTGAATAGGTTAATGAGGATGTATGTTAAATTTGGGCAGTTCCTTATGCAGCCGAGTGGTAAATTGCAAGTAAAAAAGCATTTTACTTGCACTTTAAAATCCATTTCCTGGAGTTTTTTAAGCAAAATAGGAGTGAGAGGGCTTATATCTTGACTGACTAACTGCTTTTATTTGCCAATGTCTAATTCTGCTGTATGCAGCAATATAACTCATACGTTTCCTTTGACCTCATGTCCTTTAATGAACTCCAGGAAAAGGATTTTAGGGTAAGTCAAAAATCCTGTTTAATTGTTTTTGGCCTTGTGAGATCTACTCTATAAATTATGTATGTTTCCATTATGTCATGGGACCAAGTCCCCTGACTTTGCATGCTGGTGGTGGATAAGAATTATTCTTATGTAGAGCCAAAAGGCAATGGCTTCTGAGCCATTAACTACTAACAATTCAGTTGCTGAATAAGACCAACACATAATAGACAGCATGTATTTATTGCAAGTGTACCCCTCTTGCTGGATTGTGCATTTATTTTATATTAGGTAGGATACAGCAGTTGATGTGGAACTCTCTTTCGTATAACTTTGTCTGCATGGAAAATATAGCCTTCCTATAACTTAAATAAATGTAATGCACAAAGGAAATGGTTTACACTAGATTACTGCACAGATCTAGAAAAAATACACAAAGCACACAGAGATTCAAGTAAGAATACAAATGACTCTTATATTTTAACAATGTGCTTATTCCCAAATTCAGCTTTAAAGTGAATTTGTATTAACATAAAAGCATCTCCTTAAACAGTCATTAGGATTTACCCGACTTTAGAGCCGTAATGTTAAACTAGTACTCTCGCTGGTAAAATCGGTATTATCAGCAAAACTCTAAGATGGTGCAGTTTGTTATGCAGACAAGGCGTTATAAAAAAAAGACCAGTTTCTGGTTAACAGTGGTCGATTCATATAATTTTCTAGTAAGCTCTTGCAGGTTCCTTCATTTAGCAGATAATTATTCTAGTTTGCACTTACTTACTGGGTAAGGCTGTTTGTTTAGTAATATAGAAGGGAATATTCTTGAAAGAATTTGTAATATTTATTAGCCGTTTAGGGGAAAGACGATGCCGCTTGTGATGGGCAAATCTTTAAAGATGTGAATAAAATGTGACAATGCATGTGTTGCAGAAAATCACTGTAGGTGAAGTGTATATATATGCTGTGGGCAGGCTTATTTTTAAATGTGTTTTACATGGAGGAGCCACAACCATACCAGCTGTCATGACAACTTGTACTTTCAGCTTCAGAATCTAGCTTAATTGATTTACACTCAGAAGCTGAACTGATGTGACTTGAAGTGTTTGAGGAGAGATATATATTGCTGGATATCTTCCAGCTGGTGGTAACATATGCAGATGACAAAAGATCATCGGCTAATCTTCCTGGTTATTGGTACATCAAAGGGAGGACACAAATTAATGCTGAATTTATATCATATTTAAGGGCGCGGACATTTTGGTGCCACAAGGGTGTTCTTTCTAGGAATTTTTGATGTCCTGCTAGTGGCCCATAAATGTTTGGTCTGTGAGATTGTGCTAAGTCCAGTAAACATGCCTGCATCTTTAGGGCGTGGCTGTCCTAAACATTGCTTGCCTAAGTCGGCCAGGAGAGTATTCGGAGAAGGGCAGAAAGCTTCCCGAGGCAGTAACCACTGGATGCACATCTGCATGCAGTGTCTGTCTACATAAGACCTTATAAAAACAGTTCTTGTGTCTACAATTCTAAAGCTATATGGAAAAATATGTGACGCAAAAACAGTTTTGGCTTTTTTTTCTGGTAGTTTTGTGCATATTTTTTACTTGCTGTACTTTTTAACATTGTGTTTACTGCCAAATTATGGAATTCAAATATCTTTAAAAAAAAGAGACGTAATGCCTTACATCGCTGTTTGCAAATGATATAGATTACAATAGTCTTACTTTTTTTCATACTGGCTTGCACTATTATTCCATTTATAAGGAAAAACTGAAGTTTTCAGTTTCATGAATATGAATTAATGGCTACCAAATCAAACTGTACAAGACTATTAGATTGGTGACGAGTTGAATCCACGTGTGAGATATATTTTTATCCATCTATTTGTACCAATCTGTTTGTTTTTATTTTTCAACACTGATTGTCCTGGAGAATGTGCAAGTTTTCTCATGAATGAAATCAAATAATAACAATAAAGAAATATAAAACAACTTTACAAAATGATGCATGTATGGCATTCTTACTTTGTGGAGCTTTTGTAAAATAGCTATTATTCTTTTGAGGGGAAACCCCCATAACTGTTTGTTGTACTTTGCACAATGCAAATAAATTCTTGACATTAACCAAACATATCTCTAAAATGCAAGACATATATTTCAGCCATTTGTTATGTGTTTTAGAAGCAATGTAAATTTAGGCGCTTTTTTTTCCAGAATTCCTTTTGGACCCATGCATATAAGCATGTGTTAATTATCTACTGCTTCTAAAGGTGCTCTATATTAACTAGGGAGATGGTCATGACTTTTGTGTCAAATGAGCTATAAACAGAAATAATTGCTTGGAAAATATATTATTACCATATATGTGCATCCGTTAGAAAGATTAGGCTCTCTGCTAGATGCAAAGACAATATTTGTTACAGCAAGTGAATGCTTGTGTACTTCTGAAATGTATGTTAAAGGAGAACTATGAGATGAGTGATTTCCACTCACCTCATAGTTCTAGCTGACCTGTGACAATGAGACTGTCACAGGTCGGCTCAGTAGATCGGGAGGTGAGCGAACACATACCGGGTTCGCTCACCTCTGGATCCTGTCACAGCAGAGAGAGAGAACATGATGTTTGTGTATTTTAAGTAAAATGTATCGCCATGATAGTTAAGATTTTTTTCATAATAAGGTTTTTCATAATAAGGTTTTTCTAGGTTTCTAGAGGTGGGTTATGACTTTTGTTTAAAACATTAGTTATAAGGCTTCTCTGCCAACTAGTCTCCTAGTGGGTCTGATTTTCATGTTGACCTAAAGTAGTTTTTGTTTGATTGTTAAAGTTGAGTTAGACCCACCAATTTAATTTGCTCCCAAAACAGTTCATGGCATGCCATGCATGTTAACGGTCAAGGTTGCCAGTGTGCTTATTTCATCTCTCAGCCAAACTTCCAAACCCTCAAATGGCTGGTGACTGCAATCCTAAAAGAGGATAACCTTGGCAGTAATGGGCATGAGAGTGTAGTTCCGCTTTAAGATGTATACATGGAACAAATGTTACAGCAGATTACATATTTTTGGACAATTAATCAACCCCTGTATGGTTTATAAATGACTTCATTTTAGTTGTCTAAGTATGTTTTAAGTCTTTGCCATAGTATAGGACAGCCCTTTCTACCTTCTTTATTCAGTCTCGACTTCCAGCTTGTAATTGACGTTACTCAGTTCTCCTTATTAGTGCGTGGATTAAGCTATTAAAGTGTACCTGTGGCCCTATTAATTAATTAATTGCACATGTCTAGTAGTGTGTGTGTGTGTGTGTGTGTGTGTTTGGGTTTTTTATTAATTTATTTTTACTGTTGGGGGGCTTTAGGGAAATATCAGGGGTCTAAACAGACCCCTGACATTTCCCTTTTGAAATAGAAAAAGAGATTGAAGACACAGAGTCCATTGCCCATACAGGTGGAGGAGAGCAGCGGGGATCCGAGGAGAAGCTAGAGCCTGTGCCGCTCCTCTTCTCCCTGCTGAGCCGCGGCTGTGTTGGCCGCCTGGCGCCCCTGTTGCCAATGGTTCCCTGTGCTTGCCCTGGCTGTGCCCCGTCTCAGCTGCGCCTGAGGCGAGTGCCTCGCTCGCCCCATGGTAGCTACAGCCCTGGACGTAATAATTTCAACTAGTACGTTGGTGCTTGCTCCTACCCCTTCCACCATCTGAGCCTTTGTATAGATCCAGCAATGTGATGGGCAATCCTGCAGATCAGTAGTTTACATTATATATTGTGTTAGATTTTGGGCTCCGAGGACACCTTAGAGGAACAGGAAACAGAGGGTGTCCGCTGTGGCTTGTAAGTGGTGGATTTGTGACAATAATATGGCCATGAGTTTCTTTTAAAGTTAGTTTATCACATAGCAAAACTACTGTGGGATTTTGCTCTGATCAAGATGACTTCCGTGACCCGTGGGCACATTACTCATTTTAGGACAGTGTGTTGAAAACTACTCACCGAGTCACTGCAGTGGGACCATATGTACCATATGTCAAAGCTGCCCTGATTTGCATTCTTGTAGACACCATTTAAAGTGAAACTAAACTCAGGGGTTACATCTTAAAAATGCCTTCAAGTGCCTTTACCATAACCAAAAAACTGAACCTCATTTGTTTATCACTCGGCTGTAGATCCTCAAATCATCTCCGAATTGGTGCTGACACTGTCCTTGCTTCTGGAAGGTGGCTACTTGTGATCCTCATGGACCCTGGGTGTATTGGAAAGTATGCACCACTCTGAGCTCACTCCTCTGATGGACTATAATCTGAATACAAACTAGTAAACTAAAGGTGAGATTGTAGTCCATCATGGGAGCGAGCTTGGAGCAGTGACTACTTAAAAACACACACAGGGATCATGGGGAACAAAAGTAATCACCCTCCAGAAGGAAGGGCAGTGTCGGCACCAATTCAGAGATGATTTGAGGGTCTACAGCTGACTGATACACAAATAGGCTACATTTTTGTTAATAGTTAAGGTACTTAGCTACAAGCAATTTCAAGATTTAACTCCTGAGTTTATTGTCACTCTAATGCTGGAAATACATGCAGCTACCTAATAGTTTATTGAATTGATCTTTCCATTTCCATCTAGAAAATTTCAAGGAAGAAATTGATTGGATGGGTGTACAAATTCTGATTGTGACATTAACATAGATTCTCAAGATATTATTTGTTCCAGCATACTTTCAGCCAGTTTTAACTCAGTATAGTGCTTGTTGTCTTATCCAGCCAGTGCTATATGGTGAGACATTGATGGTGGATTATGAGATTATTAATGACATTTTCTGAGTGTATAGTAAATCTATAAATCACAGTGTTGCCTATTAATGCTTCATGACTCATTTAGTACTAAGACATGCAGAACTGTTTGGATTTTCATACTGCTAGTAAAGGCTTTACATGTGCTTTAGCTGTGTAGTCCTGCTGTGTTATAATGCGTGTTCACATGTATTATGAGAAGTGCAGCCAATAATCAGCAGTGGGGCTCTTCTGGAAATATTGACACTGAGGGGGTATAGTGTACAATAGTTTTATTATACAGCTGTTGTTAGAATTGGAGAACAACCAGGCTATTTTTCTCTTTATTTTTTTTAATGTTAAATTATTTAACACACATGGAAAATGCTTGCAGTGGTTCTAGAAGGTTATCATTATATCTGAAATGTCTGTTAAGTGAAGCTGTGTGTGTGTGTGTGTGTGTGTGTGTACTGTTATTCACATACCTCTCCAGTTTTGTTCCAGAGTTAGTTTTTTCCATTGTGGCTGAATTAATCATTATGTTGGCTAGAAGTAACCAGTGACTGGTACGGCAATTACACATCATAGCGGAGATTCTGCTCATAGACATAAGCTGCCAGGTCACATTTAGAGATCCCTCACAGTCAGCGGACTGTTTACATCACCGTGCCAAGAACAAATATAACGGGCAAGGCTTGTGGAGTGCAAGAAAAGGCTGCATAGTGTTTTGTTTTGAGTGGCATTTCTTGTTGGTAATGACGTGGTGTGATTTTTCTAATTATTACATTCATGATTTTTTTTTAAATCTCTTTAGCATAAATGTTTGAGCCAGACCTTAGTTCAGTGGGTGAAATTACAATGCCACTTCAGTGATCTTTTCAGGTGTGTTCATACACACCTAATGGTAATTTTTTTGTTTTCCATGACATTGGGAAACAATATACACGTGTTACTTTTAAAAATACTTTCAATGTGTTTTTACAGTGTACTTTGTTTTTCTCCTGTAAAGAAAACATTTATGCTATATAAGTGCTCCTAAAATAGTTACTTTTAGGGCATGCCTACTGTTAAAGTTGCTAATGTGCTTATTTCCGCTCTCAAACACATGTTTAAGCACTCAAATGGCTGAGGTCATAGCCGATCACATGTGCAGCACCATGGCAACTGCAATCCAAATAGAGGCCAATATGGCACATTCCTCGGCTGCACGTGATAGGAGGTTGTAGTTCCTCTTTAGACATTTTTCTATCATTCATTGCTAAGATCCTAAATCTGACCTTTTAGCAAGAGTTAAACAGCATTAAAGAAACCTGTGAAACTTCTGTTCTCGAACAATTTGGTTCGGCAAAAGGTTGCTTCCGTTTGCGAACTCCGCATCGGGTGACGAACACAACTGCAGCCATCTTCCCTGCTCTGACACTGGTCGTGGCTTCCTCTAGTCGAGATCGCGGTCTGATCACAGTTTGATTCGTTTCACAACCAGAATCGTGGGACAAATAAATTTTGTGAACCGAGGTACCACTCTACCACTGCTTTCTTCTTCATCTATAACTGCAAATTGGTTGGCTGTCCTTTTATACATTGGGCTTTAAAAATTGTACTCACTGACCAGGAGCAAGGATGCAGATAAGGAGTTCTCACTTTTCTGGCTTAGTGCTTGTTCCAGGTAATGTGAAAGTATTAAAGTCAGGGCATCAGAATGTCTGCCAGACAACTCGCTTCATAGAAGAAGATCTGCAGTGGCAGCTCCTGTATTGCTCTCTGCACTAGTTTACTTTATTTTTTGTACAATACCAATGCATTCTGAGAATGATGGTCATAGTCTTTAAATGACAGATTCATTAGGAAGTAAGACAAACAGGTGACGTTTTAATTTTAAGAAAGCTGATGTAGAAATACCATAGTGGCCAGAAGTCCCTAATTTCCAGAAAATGTGTTTTGATATTGACTATCTTTGCAGTCATTTTTTTTTTCAATTTTTCTGTGACATTTCATTTAGCAGCAAGTAATTTTTAGGCATTTTATATCTAAGAGTGCATATTTTTATATTTCAGTGATGTGGTATACAGGGCACTCAACCTTTGCAAAATGCAATTAATGGATCGAAAGAGAAACTGCAACTATTCAGTAAAAGTTTAAAACTAATAAATAACATAAATAAAAGTTCCTAAAAGCTCCCATAGTGATCTCCTGCAGCATTCATGAACGCCACATACCAATTTCAGCAGGTGTATAATGCAGGCAACTACTTCTCAGGGAAC
>NW_017307544.1:269777-281423 GCF_000935625.1 Nanorana parkeri | reverse complement strand
TATTAACATTCATTTTAGGAGATATGTTTAGTGGCATTAGTTTTTACTGATAGACCTGTGTGTTTGAGGTGAACCTTTTGTGTTTCACCTGGATGGTGCAAGCGTACCTGGGAATTCAAGAACTAAAGGAAGTCCAATCATCACTGTGCCACCCTCATGGGGCATTTGACTTGTGCAACTATGTCACCCAAGAAACTGCATAACATATGATGGGTATATCACCCTGTGTGCTCTAACAAGTCCATTCTTTACCCCATGCACCAAACGGCAAAAGGTGACATGAAAAATACATTGTGCATGTGCAATCATTCACTTGCCTTCTCGAAGCTAGAAAGTAAGTGAATAGTTACGCATTTGCAGTTGTTTTTTTTTAATGTCAACTATGGGCAGTTGGAGCATGGTGGGTGAAGAATTATGAATTTGGATAGAGAAAGGTAATTTTGAAGCACAATGTCACAGCAGTAGCTGTCACTGCAGACAGGAAGCCACTGACCAGCAGGAGGGAGGCTGCAGCCCAGTGGTTGAGAACCAGTAAGAATACCACTAGAAACATTTTAATTAAACTTTGCTAGCATGTAACCTTTTTTTGTTTTGTTTTAGAAAGAGTATAAAAAGGCTTGAACATTTTGTGTGTAATGGATATAAATTAGCTTCTACTTATAGGTTTGTTTAGTCTATTGGTATCTTTAGGAAGAATCTCTAAAGTGGATTATTTAGTCTAATAAGTAAAATAACTAAATATGTTCTAAATTGGTTATTTTCAAGGAGGATATATTATCTCCCTGGATGCTTAAATTACAGTATATTTCAAACCGAAAGTTTTTTTGTGTTTTGGAGCGAATGAGGAAGGGTTGGAACTAGGGATGTCCCAATGCCACTTTTTCAGGCCCAAGTACAAGTACTTCCCTTCATGTACTTGCCGATACCAATTACCGATACTTTTTCTTAAAGGGACAGGTGACTTTAAATGATCCATAGTACAACTACATGTTCTGTACTATGGATCATGATTTAACCTATTCATGTTAGCAGCTGAGAATTGTAACTCTATTGCTGCAGTGTAGTGGATGTGTGTGCTGTATATATGTACTACATATACATTACACACGTCCAGTACACTATAGCAATAGATTTACAGCCAGCCCCGTCCCAGCTTCCCTCACTCAGTTTCACTCTGATCCCTGTTGCCTCACGCGGTGCCTCTTGTAGTCGGCGCTGGGCAGGATCGCTGCATCGCATCTCGGTGCTCAGCTTGTGGGAGGCGCTCACAATTCTGCCCTGCTAACATGAATCGGTTAAATCATGATCCATAGTACATAATAGTACATAACATGTAGTTGTACTATAGGTCATTTAACCCATTCATGTTAGCAGGGGATCATTGTACATTTAATGCTGCAATGTACGGGACATTTGTGCTGTATATGTACAGTACATATAGATATACAATTCTGCACTGCTAACATGAATGGGTTAAATGATCCCTAGTACAGGGCTACATATCATGTACTACGGTATGGATCATTTAACCTATTCATATTAGCAGAGTATAATTGTAAATCTATTGTTGCAGTGCATGCTATATATCGTATATAGTACTTTTTAGGGATGTTCCAATACCGATGCTAGCATCGGAATCGGGCCCGATACAGGGCATTTTGACAAGTACTTGTACTTGTCAAAATGCCCCGATGCCTAGCGCCGAAGCTTGCGCTGTTTTTTTTTTCCTACTTACCTCGCGTCACGTCACTGCTGCTCCAGTGGGCGGAGCTCCAGGTGGGGTCCTAATTTAGGGGGCTGGAGACTGCCAGATGACCCCCGCTTGGAGCGCCACCCACCGGAGCAGCAGTGACGTGACGCTCGGCGAGGTAAGTAAGGAAAACAAAAACGCAGCGTCGAGTCAGCGCTGGTGCAGCGAGAGGAGCTACAGGTGGGATTCTAATTTAGCTGGCTGGCACCTCTGAGCCAGCTAAATTAGGACCCCACCTGGAGCTCCTCCCACTGGACCAGCGTTGACTCGTCGCTGCTCTCTCCGGCACAGTGAGTGAGGGCAAGGAGGGGGGGGGGGCACTATTATGCTGCAGAGTTTAATTGTAAATGTATTCTCTGCACTGTATTAGATGTATTAGCAGTATATACTCTATATGTACTCTATATGTAGTACATATAAGTACACACTGCTCGTACAGTGCAGACAATACATTTACAATTATACTCTGCTAACATGAATGGATTAAATGATCTGTATGTAGCCCTGTACTAGGGATCATTTAACCCATTCATGTTAGCAGAGGATAATTGTAAATGTATTGTTGCAGGCACTCTATATGTACATGTGCTATATACGACATATAGCATGCACTGCAACAATACATTTACAATTATCCTCTGCTAATATGAATGGGTTAAATGATCCATAGTACATGATATGTAGCCCTGCACTATGGATCATTTAACCCATTCATATTAGCAGTGCAGAATTGTATATCTATATACACTGTACATATACAGCACAAATGTCCTGTACATTGCAGCAATAGATTTACAATGATCCCCTGCTAACATGAATGGGTTAAATGATTCATAGTACAACTACATGTTATGTACTATGGATCATGATTTAACCTATGCATGTTAGCAGGGGAGAATTGTAATTCTATTACTGCAGTGTACGGGACATGTACTGCGGATCATGATTTAACCCATTCATGTTAGCAGGGCAGAATTGTGAGCGCCTCCCACAAGCTGAGCACTGAGACGTGATGCTTTGTGCCGGAGAGAGCAGCGACGAGTCAGAGCTGGTCCAGTGGGAGGAGCTCTAGGTGGTGTCCTAATTTAGCTGGCTCAGAGGTGTCGGCCAGCTAAATTAGAATCCCACTTGTAGCTCCTCTCGCCTGACCAGCGCTGACTTGCCGCTGCAGGTTTTTATTTTTCTTACTTACCTCGCCGAGCGTCGCGTCACTGCTGCTCTGGTGGGCGGCGCTCCAAGCAGGGTCATCTGGCAGTCTCCGGCCACCTAAATGAGGACCCCACCTGGAGCTCCGCCCACCGGAGCAGCAGTGACGCGACGCTCGGCGAGGTAAGTAAGGAAGAAAAAGAACAGCACAAGCTTCGGCGCTAGGCATCAGGGGGATTTTGACAAGTACAAGTACTTGTCAAAATGCCCTGTATCGGGCCCGATTCCGATGCTAGCATCGGTATCCGGACATCCCTAGTTGGAACCTTCCTGTCCTGCTGACAATGTTTTAGCAGACAGGACATTTAAGGTAACTCCAACAGCAACACAGACAGAAATAAAAATGTTTTTCTTAGAGTGTAGGGCAAGGTTAAAACCATGCTTAGATTCTTATTTCTATCCGTGTCACTGTTGGAGAGTTCCTCTTAGCTTCCATTAGGAAGTGAGGGGAAATCTCCATAAAGAAGCCCTAGACAGCAGTAAAAACCAGACAAGGGCTTCTAAACCTTCCATACTCTAAAACATTTAAAAAAATGTTTTTTGGGCCTTCACTTAATCCTTCATGTATTGTAATACTTATTAGTTTAATAGTTTCTACAAATGCACCTGTCCCCAGTCTATTGATACTAAACTATTTACATATTCTTAAAAAGCAGGACAAAAAAAAATCAAATAAGCAATCTCTGACCTCTTTAGCTGCTTTTAACATGAAGTTTTAATTTTTGCTCAAATGTCACACAAAAAAAGACTATGAAGTCGGTTTCAGGTTTTTTTTCTAACCGCTTAGAAACACCTGCTGATTGCTTACATTAGAGGGCTGGCAGCCATGCACTACTGCTGCTACGGCCGCTGGGAGGTACGCAGGGGTGCCATTTAAGGCCTGGTTCACACCTGTACGTTTTGTAGCGCGTTCAACGCTCTATGAACGCTCTACAAAACGCTCAAACACGAAAATACCATTGTTTTCTATGGGTATGGTTCACACCTTGCCGTATTTCAGCCCATCTGAACGCGCTACAAAATGGCCTACGCCTGAAAAGGTACATGAGCTTCTTTGCGGCTTTTTTGTCGAGCGTTTCCATTGGGATACAGCCAAGTAGCCCTCGGAAACGCGCGTTTGTCACGCATTTTTTTACCGCGAATCGCGGTAAAAATGCGCATATTCGATACGCCTAGGTGTGAACAGAGCCTAAATGAATGGGAATGGAACGCACCTAGTGTACTATACCGCATGCTATATCTGCTGTGTCATTGTGTGTGCTACACGTACAGTAACATGCACTTAGCACAATGCTAAGGCGTGAATGGGCCTGACAGTGTTTCTTTCCCTTCCATGTCCTGTTGAGTTGCAGCATGGCTTGTGGGCAGTGTGTCTGACACTGTTTGTTCTTCTTTGGCGCCCTCTTATGACCAAATTCATAAACATCATCATTCCGCAACTACTAGCAAATTTCTGTCTACGTGATGTTGAAACACCAGTTCACTATTTAACCATCAGCTTGTCCATTCAGTCCCCGCCCTTCCGTGTGTTCAGATCTACCAAGTGCTCTACTGCTGTTCCTGTTCTCTATGTATGATCCTGGCTCTGGCTGACTGATGTCCTGGTTTCTGACTCCGGCTATTGTTTCCGTTCATCCTACACTGTGTTCCCTGACCTGGTTCGGCTGACTACCAGCTTTGGCATCTGACCTCTGGCCTGGCATTGACAATGTCCTGGACTTCCTCCATTGTTTTTTGCCTTTTTACTATTGTTATTTTCTCCTTTTATTTTTAACCTCCACTTTAGTGTCTGTCTGGTTTGTTGGTTCTCTAACAGGGCCCTTAAAGTGCTTTTACTGCTTGTTCAGAATCTCTAAATACTTTAGTGTGCCTAATCTGAGAACAGGTTCACTTTAAAGCTGAACTCCAGGGAAATGTAAAAACTACCCTTACAGCTGGGTTCCTTCCGGAATACAAGGCTTAAATGTTTGTTTTTGTCCAGGGGAACAGTAACAAAAATCACCTTTTACACACCTTATCTCTTAATCCATCCGCAGCTGGTGTTCTATTCTTCCCTGTGACATTTCGATTTGTGGATGGGCACTCAGTGTCCTCACTTACTGAGCGCCAAAGTTGAAAACAATGTTTCTCCACCAAAAACTGGTCTTTGTATTGACACATTGAGGCAAAGTGTTAAATCTAATTTTGTCCTAAAAGAAAAAGATGAGGCACAGATTTTGAGGAATTTATGCTCAACAATCCTAGACCTAAAAAAAAATATTTAAAATAAGATTTCTAGTCATAAGAAAATGTTTCCGCTCATAATCAACTTGAATAGGAATACAATCTGTTTACATTATTTAACAGTTTCACTTTCAAAGGAAGAATTCTGTATATAAAAGCAAACTTTGTTTCATTTCATTTAGTACTGCCCTTCCAGAAAGTTTATGGGAGTTCCGGACAGTAAAAGGAAGATAAAATATGTATTGCATTTACTAACTCCTAAACATTTAATATTTCTGTAATTTGCAACAAGGAAATGGCATAATTGCAGATTTAATAGAATCCAATCCTTTTTTTCTCCCTGCCTTGGGTAGGAAAGTTGAGATAATAAATCGGCACAGATCTGTATATTTTACATTATAATATACTGTCCCCAGGGGTGTGGAAATTTTTTTAAAAACGACTTGTCCAAGGACTAAAGCGGGTGCCGTTCTTGTCCTGATACAAAAAAAATAATTTTAACCAAAACTGTATTTAGCAGTGCTAAGAAAAGCTTCTCATTGGTCAACACCGTCAGGGACCAAATTATGTATATTAAAATAAATGTAAAAATAATACAAAATATTTTAAGGTCCCCCGCAAGTGCACACATTCATGCAAACACGCGTCAGGTGCGCCTACGTACGAAAATGTCGATCACGCTACACATGTTGGGTATCGACACATGCCAGAGTAACAACAATATTCTAGGGACAATATTTATACGCATCTCTAGACTAAATTACCTGTAGGGGCTTTTAAAGTGTTGTCTATGGACTTTTTGGGTACTGAATTTTGTCGCCGTTTCACAGACGCACACAATTTTTTACCTGTCTATGTTGGGTATCTATATACTTGCCACAACCTCATCTTTTATATTTTACAGAACAAAATTGGCATTTTATTGTGTTTTGGGGCACTAAAATTAACTAAGTGCATTTCTCACAAAATGTTTGGGTGTGATAAAAAGTTGTGCCAATAACGTGCAACATAAAAAATTGCAACAACTACCATTTTGTTCTACAGTGTGTTGGCTTTCAGAAAATATGTATTTTGGGGGTTTGAAGTAATTTTCAGGCCTAAAATGTAGATTATATAATGTGTGCAAAAATCGAGTTTATCCCATCCCAACAACTGCTACT
The DNA here is from genome assembly GCF_000935625.1 of Nanorana parkeri. Taxonomy (NCBI): domain Eukaryota; kingdom Metazoa; phylum Chordata; class Amphibia; order Anura; family Dicroglossidae; genus Nanorana; species Nanorana parkeri. The sequence goes on along the minus strand of NW_017307544.1, from coordinate 275,084 downwards.
GCAAGTTATACATCGTTTTCACTCAAATAGTTTGATATTTATAAGATTTAATCTTTGATGGTCTAGTTCAGGGGGTGCCCATTAGGTAGATCGCGATTTACCAGTCAATGGCAAAGCGAACACTGGTAGATCATGATCGGCTCACTGACCCGTGCCCTGTCCTCCCGCAGTGCCTGTGCGGCTGAATGTGTCAAACGCCGCAGACAGGAAGGGGCAGGACACCTCTCCCAGTGTGCAATGTCGGCCTCATGAGCACTGTGGGAGGACAGGATGCCGGTGCACGAGAGGAGACCTGGGAAGCTGCTGCAGTGGAGGTAAGAAAAGACAGACAGGGGAGAGACTGCAGAGAAAGTGAGAGAAGAGACAGCAGAGACAGCAGAGAAAGGGAGAGAAGAGACAACAGATAGAAACGGGAGAGAGCGAGGAGAGAGAGAAGAGACAACCAAGAGAGAGGGCCGGTTCAAACCACAAAGTCTGCTTTCCAGAGTGTTCGCCCCTAGAATGCACTGGAATGCAATCCGGCCGGCTCCCTGTGTTCACTTCAGTGCAATCGCCTGCACCCAGAACACAGGCACATTAGTGCCTGTGTTCCTGTCCAGTGCAATCCGCAAAAATAATGCTTGCAGCATTTTTGCAGATCGCACTTCACCGGAATGCAGGCACTAATGTGCCTGCGTTCCGGGTATGGGCGATTGCACTGTGGGTGGGGGGCATGGCTGCAGTGCCATTGACTTCAATGCTCGTCATTTGAAAAATAGATCTCCCAGATGAAAAATTGTGGGTGCCCCTGTTCTAGTTGGTAAATGTGGTGTGGATAGTATTGAGGGCATTGTATATATAACAGAAGCCATTGTTTCATTGTATATGTTATATGTTTTTATTATTTTAAATTGTTGTAAACTAAAATACTCATTTTAGCAACTATCATATGTTGCTTGTATGGGTACCTTCGTCTTTGTTGGAAAGATTCACCTCTCTTCCCTGGTGACCATTATCAGCCAGATACTAAAATACTAAATTCCATAGTTGTCATGAGAGCAAAAGGTGAGGGGACATCTTCAAATGTGGACCAGTGACAAGATCGGCATTTCCCTCATTTTGGGGAGATTTTCACTCTCTTCTTGTTGTGTCTCCAAGACAGTAAGTTAAAAGAGATCTCCCATGTAGGGCATAGCCGGTAAAAAAATTACCTGATGGTAGGGATGTCCCGATACCGATGCTAGCTTCGGTATCGGGCCCGATACAGGGCATTTTCACAAGTACTTGTACTTGTGAAAATGCCCCGGTACATAACGCAGATGCTTACACATCGGTGTTGATTTCGTATTGCCCGACACCCGGGACATATAGTTCTGGGCACCGGGCAAGCGATGACGGGGGGCGTGGAGCGGTGACGGAGCTGGACACATGGACCAGTTCCGCGGTGACCTTCGCTATTGAAGGTGCGGAAGATGCATGCCAAGATCTTGTTATGCATCTCCGCGCCGCTAGCAGACATACATGAAGCCAGTCACTACCCTTGTAGGACGAGCAGTGCGGTTCCTCGGCCAAGTACTCGGGGATACTGAAAAGGTATAGCAATGGATTCAGACGTGGGGTCCACTTCAGGACTGTTTTGACATAGGAAGCCACGCTTGTCCAGAAATGCATCATGGCAAGGCACGTCCAGAAACAATGGGCCAAAGCTGGGCGAGACAGTCCACACTTGGGGCACAGGGATGCTTCCAGGTGTTTTAAAATACCCCTCCAAATAAATGGAGGAGGTACCTCATGGCCGTATGTTAAAGTGCTTTTGTTTTACATTGACATGTTCAAAATGAATGGACTGAAAAGCACCACAAAGCATGTGAAAATGAGGGAGGATGCATTTTTCTGAAACATAATGCACTGAACATCCTCCATTCTGCTGCTCTGTGGTGCATTGCAGCAAACATACGTTTCTAATGTGCGCTGGAATGCCATTCACAATAAATGGTACTGAAGCATACCAGCACACAGTAACTGCATTATTGTATACATACTGTCATACAGTCAATCAGCATAATATAATTTATGTTGGCAGCTGTGTTAGCAATTTTTTTTTATTATTTAAGTAATATGTTTTCTTTTTTTGGTGATGTTTTGATTATGTCCACATACTGATGCTTATAACTACATGATTTAATTAAAAGGGAAAGAACAAGCGAGTACATTCTAAATGTATCTTAAAATAACATATCACTTTTTTAGTTTTTGCTGCTAAACTCCCAAATGTTTACAGTTATTCATAACCGTTACAATTTAAATAATGAATACTTGCAAAAAACCTTAGCCAACACATTTCTCAAATGCAAAAATAGTTGATTAAAAGTAGCTAAATGTAAAACAACTGAAACCATTGGATTTACACCATCACTTTGCAAATATTTTAGTCACTCTACAGTCAAATCCACAGCAAAACAATACTGTGGTATAATTTAACTTGAAATCATTATCACTTACGAGGCTTTCTCAGTTTTTGACACGTGATAATTAATACAGTTATATAAACAAAAGCTAAATATAAATAAAGGCAAATTGTCATGAGTAAAATACAAGGGTAGCTATTGCCAAGTTCCTTCTGAAAACGCTCGTTGCTTGGCTGCCATTCTGATGTATTGGCTTCTAAACTTTATGTGATGAGTTATGACGATGAATAAAATGCAAATAAGCATCGAGATTTGTTTGACGTGCAGTTTGCTGGGGCATTGTTTAAGGTTAATCACCAAGGATTTCCCTTGGTCTTGTCTTCTCTCCCCGCAGCTGAATGGAGCATAATGAAGGCAAAAGCAAGCATGTGCTACTGGGAGAGGGGCATTAAAGTGAGCCTATTTCTCTGGCCCATATGGATAAAGCATATACTGTATTACTAAATATTCTGTTTAGACCAGTTGCCAAAATATTTCCCATAGCTATATTAAAAGAGAAATCCTGGAAGTGAATGTAAGACTTGCCCCCACTCACACCTTCTCATGTGATTATGAATTTGGTATGTTGTATGCTGCTCCATGTTTAATGTGATACCAGCAAAAGTATGGCTATTCTGGCAGAACTGTATGTTGCATTTTGTCAACCATCTTATTTTGTATACTGTGCTGTGCATAATACTGTGGGCCATCCCACTCTGTACTATATGCAATAGACTTCGGCTGGATGTCACATAATCTAGACTGCCCCATTGAGTATGTTATGCAGTATGTTACACATGCCATGCCACTCCACTCTTAAAAGCTTTGCTATACATGTACTCCTTACTGCTATTGATCACATTAGTTTTCTATAGAAGTTATTTGTACAGCTAGGACACCTGAACGGGCACAGGTATGTTAGCTTGTTCCTAAAGTGAAAGATTTCCTAAAGATTTAATGTGATGAAAATGTGTAGGCTGCCTCTCGTGATTTTCAAATGCATTAATAACATGTCTTTTGGATAAGGTTTTAGATTGTTAAATAGCTAGCTTTTAGAATTGCACTTTTAATTACCATTGCTTTGTATACTTTTGTGATGTACTGAAGGACCATACAATCTGACTGTTACATAGTTACATAGTTACATAGTATTTGAGGTTGAATAAAGACATATTTAATAATTTCCTCTTTATTATTTGATTTTATTGTAGGGTTACAATAAAACCCCTCACAATGGGTTTCTACTGTTCTCTAAACTGTTCATCCCTTCAATAGTATGAATAGGTGAAGATCCTGTAGTCTGACCTATAGGTCTAGCACTCATATGTGGAAAATCACCTGAAGCAGAGCTGAAAGTTATTTGTGTGTTATGTCAGGTTGTTTTGTCAAATTGTGTCTGGAAAATGCTCTGCCATAGCTGGGAATGATGACTTCCCAGCTTTTTGTTTTTGAACAGTTTAAAGGAATATAACTGTGTGATCAAGGCCATCAAAACACTAGCATATAGAGCCAGTGTATTCATAACATTGGCTTTGTTACATGATCACTCTGGCCAGACACAGTGGTCAGCTGGTAGCCTCTTTAAATGGCTCTATACCTGTCACGTGTGAGCAGTCATGTTCCTAAACTGTAATATACACAGGAAGTTCAGGAAACTGCAGGTCTATTGTTTACACGTGCTGAACATTATAACGATTGCATCCTGTAGTTGGTAGGGAAATTTACACTTTTTTTTTAGGGGGGCTGAATTTTAGGTGAAAATGTTTATGGGTTATTCATGTCATGTTACAGGTCTACAAACACTAGCACATCCATCCCGCAGTTTGTACCAAGTCCCCCTTCCCTCTCCTCTCCACACTGCTGTCTCCAGACAATACACATAACACATCGGCACTAGCACAGTCTCAATGCTGTTGTCTTGGGACATACACTGGGAGAAGAAGAGATAAAGACACCAGAGTGGAGGAGGGGGGCATTTCTTTATGAATTTGTCACAGCGAAAGTGCCAGCATGTAAAAGTATCACAGATACTAATTACCTGAATTTGTTGCATGCGTCTGAAATAGCAAGAAAACTGTCACATGACTTTCATGAATTTGGTGCAGGAATTTCAAAATAAGGCAATAACTCCAGAAAAGTGTTAAAATGCTTTATTGAATTGCGCACAGTTTGTTTTCTCATGTTTATGTAAAATTTTGTATCCAATACTCGCTTTATTCAAATCTTAACTTGGGGCCCTATTCTTCAAAAAAAAAGATAACAATTTGGCAAATCTGGAAAATCTAATGACAATAAATGCCAATTGTTTGGTACACGGTGCGTTAGCAAATGAAATGCCCTTCAGTTATGGTGCAGATCTACCTAAAGCTTGTTTATAACATTTACCTGCATCACCTACAACAATTTTGAAAGTAATTCTATTTAGTAACCTATGTCAAAGCTGAGTCCCTGTGTAATATTCTTTAGTAACTAATTCAGAATAGTCTGTAGCAGTTTAGTGTGAAGAGAGAAATTTAAAGATTAGTTTTGATTTGGTGTTATGGGATACTGCAGGTTTCTGCTATGTTTTTACATAAGCTTGCTATTATATCTTCTTGCTAGCACATAAGAGATGTATAATATTTTCTAATGTTTGGGAGATCACTATGGTGGATAAGAGGGTAGCGGTCCTGTGTTCAATTTCCAAGTACACTACAAGGAGTATATATATTCTTCTTGTTTGAGTTACTCCAGATGTTTAGGCTTCCTATGACAATGCAAATACATACTGGTAAGTTAAATGGCTTCCACCCAAATTTGCTTTACTTGTGACTGTGGAAATATTAGAATGGAAGCTTATTTGAGAGACATGTGCTTATGGTTAACCAAATCCAGTGTCATG
>NW_017307544.1:227718-269753 GCF_000935625.1 Nanorana parkeri | reverse complement strand
CACATTAAACAATTTTCTTTTCTTTCTTCTATTAAAAAACACAAACTTTTGTCCTGGAACTGAAGTCTCCTTATCACAATATGATAGTGATTACATAAATCAGTTAATGCATTTCACCCACGAGCATAACTACAGTGCTCAGTTCAATATTTTTGTGGAAAACTTGCAGATCCATATAATATGTATACGCTGGGATTTGCTTACTATGGTACATGCAACATGAAGTCTGTGTTTTCATCCATAGCCTGAAACCACAAAGCTGTTTTGCTAGTTATAATGAGAATTTACAGCTTTTATTGACAGCTATGTTTAATTGTTAAGTTTGCTCCATGAGTATGAAATATTGAAGGCTCTGAAACTTAAAGAATGCATGTCATATTCAGAGGGCAGCACATAAATCAGACTGTGAGCAGAAAATACCACTGAATAGCTCTCTCTTCAAAGGAGAACTATGAGGTGAGTGCTTTTCACTCACCTCATACCGTTTCCCACGAAAATAAGACCTACCCCGGAAATAAGACCTAGTACTATTTTTGGGAATTGCTAAAATATAAGACCTACCCCGAAGATAAGACCTAGTTGTGACCATTCCCAGGGCCGGTGATGACATAAGAGGGAACTTGAAGAGCCACGGGAGAGGCAGGAGAGAATCAGCGGTGCCAACGAAGCCAGCGCTAGAGGAAGCGAGGCGGCACCGGAGGGAGCAGAGCCGCATAAGCCGATGACTCCTCTATAGTGCCGACTCCTGTCACATGCGGAGAGATACTAAATGCACTCCGCCTGTGAGGAATCGACAGTGAAAGCGCGCTTTGCTCATTCTGGCCAGTGATTGGTTAGCAAATTGCTTGTGGAAAGGTACGGTACCCCTGATCACCATATTTTTTGTACATGAGTACATGTAGACTTTTCTACATGAATAAGTGTGGATTGTTGTACATTAAAAAAAAAAATAAGACCTACCCCGAAAATAAGACCTAGTGTGTTTTTTTTTTTTTAGCCCAAAAAAATATAAGGCAGTGTCTTATTTTCGGGCAAACATGGTAGTTCTAGCCGACCTATGACAATGAGACTGTCATAGGTCGGCTCAGTAGATCGGGAGGCGAGTGAACACATACCAGTGTTCGCTCAACTCTCGATCCTGTCACGGCTTGCGGCCGTGACAGGGGAGGGGTTGGATTCCCCCCTTCCCGCTCCTATCCGCCAGCGCTGACTGGTGGATCGGACGGGGGAGGGGGCGGGTAGAGCTGGCTCTGCCTCTAGATAGGCAGAGCCAGCTGTCAGTCACGCAGCTGGGCGGATCTCGACATCGATGTCGGGATCCGCTCCGACTGCGGCGTCTCCAGTATACCGCAAGCTGTAGCTCGCGGTTTACTGAGCTTAGAGTGACGGGAGGACGCTAGTTTGTGTCCTCCCATTACCCTAAGGAGAACTATGGGGAAAAGCCCTGACCCCATAGTTCTCCTTTTAAAGAGGGCGTTTACTTGGTCCTCTCAGTTGTGTGGGTTTGGATGAATCCGGTCACCACCTGGGCAGAGATAAGAAATTAATTTGGATTATGACTGGGTTTAAATGGCTAAATAGGCATGTAACATCAATATTTAAACAATTTATGTTAATATTTTAGACAATGGAGATCACTTCATAAATGCCACTTCAGCAATATGAAAGGGGGTCATATAACCAAAGCTACATATGTTGACATTATTTTCTATATTCTGAGATTTTTACAGTGACACTAAACTCAGGAGTTAAATCTTAAAAATTAATTCAAGTACTTTAACTATTAACAAATCTCTGAATTCATGCTGACACTGTTCTTCCTTCTGGAGGGGGGCTACTTTTGTTCCCCATAGTCCCTGTGTGTGTTGTATAGTAGCCACCACTCCAAGCTCCCTCCTCTTAAGGACTACAATCTCACCTTTATTTTACTGATTTGTATTGAGATTGTAGTCCATCACAGGAGTGAGCTTGGAGCGGTGGCTACTTTACAACGCATATAGCGACTATGGGGAAGAAAAGTAGCCACTTGTACAGATAAGCTAAATATTTTAGATGTACAGATAAGCTAAATATTTGGTAATAGTTGAGGTACTTGAATCCATTTTTAAGATGTAACTCCTGAGTTTAGTGTTACTTTAAAGGGGAGATTTTGAGCATCTGCTGTGGCTTTATGGCTGGTTCCCACTCACCCGCTTGGATTTTTAAAAACATTTTTTTTAGGAGGTATGGAATTTGCAAAAGCCAGTAAAAACAACCCAAATTTATGTGGAGAGGAAGAGTGGAATTTTATTGCAGGCAGATATTTCTGTTGGAACATCCAAGACATGTAAGAAGCCAGGTGCTGACTCTTCTTGACATTTGGTGCATGATCATGATTGTGATTATTTGAAGTATCTTCGTTGTTTATAGTAGTAGTCTCCTAACATGTTTTTCTAAATTGCTTTATAACTGACAGCTATGACACAGACCTGCTGTTCTTGTAACATCCCTATCACATTCTGTCCATCGTTCCAGGGGTGTCAAACTCAATTTAATCGTGGGCCGCATCAACATTATGGTTGCCCTCAAAGGTATTTGTAAGACTATATAAATGTATCTAATCTTTATCATAATTGCCTCTGCATTTGATTATCACTGGTTTTAGTAATAACTTAATACCTAGATCTGAAATTAGAAGTCTAGGAAATGGCCTGGTGGGCCGGATTCAGCCCCTGGGCCTTGAGTTTGACACCTGCTTTAGGGTATTGTGTATGATGCCCTTTCATACTGCTCTTTTCCCTCTATACAAAATAGTTTACATTCTGCAGACGTTTGTAGGAATTCCAGTTGTTCGCTCTGGGAGAACACGCACCTCTGCGGGAGAGGTGAACTGCATGATTTCTTTTTTAACAGGCAGCTGCACATAATTCTAGGAGAAGTATTTATCTGCAAGAATTCTGTTTCACTCGATTGACTTAGCTGGTACTGGGGTGCTAATCTCTCCTCTAATCAACATACACTTGAGAAGATAGATACCCCATGAGAGGGCTGCTGTCACTTTGTAGTATGTTAAATTAACCCACAGTGGATTTTGGTGCTTTGTGTAGCAGGCCTTAATGAAGAACTGTGTTTTAATTAGAAGAATACAGTGACATAGAGCATTCCAGTATATGGTTAATGATGTGCAAGGCTGGGTTTGAGAGATGTAAAAACCAAGGCTCTTTTTATGAAGGGAAAAGGCAAAGGAGCTCTTCATTTACAATTAAAGGCTAGTAGGTTTGCACAAATGTAAGTTGGGTTAGTGTTAAATGTCTGCCAGGTTTTTTTGCCGTAAATGTCTGAGAGATTCATCCACAGTTCCTGTTCCAGAGACAGTAATCACAGGAAGAAAGTGTGATGGGAAATCAAAGTTTGTGAGGCGATTTCTCACAATGGGTGTACCCATTCTGGAAACATAGACTTGCTCCCTACTTTTAAAATGTTTCCTTTCACTTTCTGTCATGTCTCCAGTACAGGTAGAAAAATATCCTTGATGGGGACAGCAATGAAAACCTTACATTTTTATTAATCCTCAAAGTTTTGACTCGAGTTTCTCTTTGAACCAAAGAGTAAAGCTACCCATTGCTCTCAATGGGTAACAAAAGAGCTGAGCGTTGTTTATGCCTTGCCTGTTTCTAAGCAGTTTTCTTACAGCCTGCATGACTGTTTTATCTTGGATAAAGGTTTAGAGTCAGTTGAGTCACAATAACTTTATATTACTAGATGATTATACAGGGTATGCACAGCAGGGTTTGCAAGTAGCTATTCTTTAGCTCTCTTGTGTTACCTTAGCTCAGGCTGTGTTCTTCACAAAATATATCCACATATTTGTGCAAGGTTGAATAGAAGAATCAAGTCTCTGTGGAAGGAATCACATCTCTAAATATGTACTACTGAACCTTTACATAAGCATTTCACTTCCCTGCCACAGTTTGTGTAGGGATATGAGGGACAGGACCCAAGTCTGTGAACTCACATACGCACCCCTATACAGCATCTGATAGCTACAGAAGACCTTTTTATGCAAACACTGTCTGTGGGAAGAAGTGTCGAAGATATCCCATTCTAACTTATTAATTTGAGATCTGCTCTAACAATGAGAGCCAGGAAAAAAAAACATTTTATTTTGGTTCCTATTATTTATTTGTAGCTGGCTACATACTAGTTCAATTTTCTAAATTATAAACTGATCAGCTAGATTGTTACAAATGACCAATAACTAAATAGCACAAAGGCCTAACTAAACACTCAATACAATTTATATCCAATCACGTTTACTCTCAGAATACATAATTATTGGAAGGAAGGACCTAGCTGTATGGAAGAAAAATTGAATTGGTGTTTATCTGGCCTAAAACAGTAATGTTTGTATTTTGTTTACTTTAAACTATTGTCATACTGGGCTTCTATGCCATTTTGTTATTAAAGTAATATAGTAGTATATAGAATTGATTGGACAACTACATGGCAAATAAGGTGTAATGTTGATAAATGCTACATTTGCATATGCGAGCATAAAACATACATTCATTCTAAAATCTAGGAAGGGTGATTTTGAATGGATTATGACGATCTGGGTGGCCTGGTAATTTATAGACTTACTAACAACTTTTAGAGCAAGCATAATAATTTCTGTTATTGAAAAATGCAATGACTTGGGAGAGAAAGAGACACAATTAGGACCCTATAGAAAACATAAGATAATTCTAATTTTCACTATGCAATTTAATTTTAGGCATCAATTCACTAAAGGGGCAACAGGTAAAAGTGCAAAGAAGGCAATCAAATTAATAAGGGCACAGAGAACCTCCGGTATGAAGAAAAGTTAATGGAGTAGAATTTAATTTACCTAGAGAAGATTAAAGGTGAACTATGGGGTAAGTGTTTTTCCCATTGGGGGAAAAACACAAACTAGCGTCCTCCCGTGACCCAAAGCTCAGTATACCGCGAGCTATATTCTGAAAAAGAGGTTCATCCTTCACAGACAAAACAGGTCTTTACTGTAAGAAATGTGAACATGTGGAATAGTCTTCCACAGAAAAAAATAAATAAATCAGTGGTTACTAATATTCACAATAGATATTGTTGAATGTTGATTAACTGCCTCCGGGCCGGCCGTAGTAGAAAAACGGCGGGCCCGGAGCTCTCTAGAACTGAGCGGGCGTCTTTAGACGTCCGCTCAGACACGCCCCGAGCAGGAAATTGCCGTTGGGAAACAGCGATCCCTGTTACCATACAAGCGATCCGCCGGCTTTAGAGCGGATCGCATGTATGGGGTGCCGATCGGTGTGTCCACCCCCTCTGTGCCCCCCGCCGTTGTCCCGCTGATCCTGGGCTCAGGTGTGAGCCCAGGATCAGCATGTCCCCTGTGTCACAGGGGATCAGAGGGAGCTCGGTACACGAGCTCCCTCCGGTCCCCTCTCCTCTGCAAGAGTGCGGACGTGTTGTATAATACATCACTTCCGCATTCTTGTGTCACTCTCCAGCTTCAGAAGCTGGAAAGAAGCTGATGGAGCAGATCTGTGCTTCATCAGCTTCTTTTGGGGGGTCCTAGGTGACATTAGGGGTCTTGGAGACCCCTGATGTCCCCATAAAGAGGACCTGTCACATATTTTGCTATCACATAGGGGGGGTTTATTAGCCCCTGTATGTGATAGCAATAAAGTTTTAGTGGGGGAAAAAAAAGTAAAAAAAAATTTAAGTTCCCCCCCAAAATTTAAAACAGAAAAAAACAAAAGAGAGAGCGCTACTACCTAGAGAAAACTTGTATTAAGTGGCATCTATTCATAAGAGAAAGAACAAATATATGTAACTTACGGTTGGAAGTCTGCAAATGTGTCAAGGATGGTGAAACAATGACCGGTATTCAGAGGGAGTCCAAAGTAGAATACTGCAGCAGTGTATGGATGAGGGGGCGCTGTGAAAGATCCTAGCGGCACGCGTGCACGGCTGGCCAAGCCGGGCCACGGCGGCTATGGAGGGAGGACCGCGAACGGCTGTGTTCGGTATAGTGGAGTCAGATCAGTGGGCAGAGTATCGACAGGACGTCTGAGTGGGTGGAAGCTGTGCAGAGACGGGCTCGCTGTATCGTGACGGCTACGCGTTTCGAGGCACAGCCTCTTTGTCAAGCCTTCGGGCAAGAATTAAAAAAACAAAAAAAATGTTTAAGTCCCCACCCATACATGCAAAAAAGACGGTTGCGCCCATTACGCCGCACATGTTACATATCGCCGCGAACATCCGAGTGAGAGCAATAAGTCTAGGGCCATCAATCACTGATAACACTAAACTGATGAGCAGTAAAAGCTTTAAAGTGCCACCTATGGCCAATTTTGGGTATGGTAGTTTTCTGCGATTTCACGGGTGCGCGCAATTTTAAAGCTTGACATGTTTGGTGTCTATTTACCTGACGTGATCCGATCTTTTATAGTTTACCAAAAAACTGGGTAATAATAAGTGTTTCCTAACATAATGTAAAAAAAAATTCCTAATTATAATAAAAAATAAAACCCCCAGTGGTGTTTAAATACCACCAAAATAAAGCTCTATCTGTCCCAAAAAAATGGTATAAAATTAATTTCAGTACAGCGTTGCATGACGGAATAAACGTCAGTCAAAGTACTGCAGCGCTGAACACTGAAAAATGGCCTGGCCAGGAAGGGGGTCTAAACACCTGGTCTTGAAGTGGTTAAAGGAGTTATCTGATGTGGTGTTGGCGATCGGGAAGATTTCTTTCTCTGTTAGTATAAATTGGACCACGCTTTATAATGGTCTCTATGTGATTAGGGTTCTGCACATTTTTTCCCAACCTAGCTGACATTTTCATTTTTTAAACCTAGCTATGTAACAGGCATCAGCAGGCATTTAGCAAGCTCTTGGAGACTACTGGCCTGAGCTCTGCAGACACTTATTAAATACTTATTAAATAAATGAAGACTAAAGTTTGATATGAAGTTATAATAAGATAAGATCATCAGTTTGATTATGTAAATATGTTCTCTGAATTTGTGCTATGTTTGGGGGCATTATGCCATGGCTCCAGTATGTATAGGCCAATCATTTTTAGTTGTTGGAAATCTGAGAACACCTGCTGTAGTCATAAAGGTAAATAGAATCTAGTGCCTGCTGAGATCCACCCATTCTATTTTTTAGCTCACATGGAAGGTTAGCTGCGCTATACATGCTCCCCTATTTGACATCTAATAGCAGGCGCTGTATGCTTAAAGATTCTAAAGGATTTTCTGTTATTCATAGTTACCAGTCAGATTTTAGCTTCCATGATCACAGTGCAGGAAGTTGATTGTTTGCTGTTGGCAAGGCATGCAATACGCCTTTCTGACACCTTCATGTGTGAGTATGGATGTGATCAAGGGCATATGGCAACCACTCATTTTGCATTTGTTTTGTCAAATGTCATGAAGCTGCTTTTAAATTGAGAATTCCCTTAAATTAAAAACCACAACCACAAAACCATCTTTATTATGGAAGCTTATTATTGAAGCTTTTTTTTTTACTAATTGAAGTAGCAGATTTTTCGCATCCTCCTCCTCTGCTTCAGCCAAAGCTAGGAGGAAGGGCTCTAATTGAGCACAGGTGGCAAAATCTTTAAAAAAAATAGTAACAATTATTGAATTATTTGATTTCAGTTATTAGGTGCTAAAAACTAATATTCACATTTTTAAATACAAATAATGGTGTTACATTGTTTTTTAAAATTTAATAAAATAAATAGATTTGCTTAATATGTGTATTTCCCTGCAAATAGGAACTTTTTTTATATTCAAAACGTCTTTATTACAACAAATAAAATATACAAAATCAGGGCAACGTATAACACAAAAATCTATATAATAACAGCCAAAAGCTCAACGAATACAGTACATTGCAGAACGGTTAAATAAATGTATACGAGATTATGAACTTTTAACTAATCCACTAGTTATTTCTGAAATGATTTTTAACTGGTTTCAGTATTTTAGAAATTGAATATTTATATACTTGTGTATATAGTAGATATGTGTCAAGGTGCTATGTTTGCTCATCAGGCTGTTATACATGGACAGAAATGCACATGAAGAGTGTTGCATGTAGACTTTACCTTTAAATTGAATGAATACTGATACAATATAGGTCATACGGTCATTTTTGCCTGGTTGATAGCCTTGCTAAAGTCATAGGTGGAATATAATCTGCCCTAGTTGGAATTTTTTAATACAATCTTGGAAGAAGCAGTGGTAATGTGTAGTGTTCAGTAACCTATAGATAATAAATCAAATTATAATTTAATGTAGTCACACTGGTTATAAGAACATGTCTTACTGATTTCTAAGGGTTACTGCTATACACATCACCATTGTACTGCCACACAGAATAAGCCTAAATTAGGTTTGTAAATCAAAAGATGCCTGGACTATAAAAACAAAGTTCTGTTTTCTTAAAGTATTATTTCAATTACTTAAAACTAAACTCTGGGGAAAATGAGTATTGCAGTATGCTCCCTCTGCACTGTAAGAATTAGATTTTTTTTTTTTGTCTAGAGGAACCCAAAAAGTAACGATAATTACCTTATTCCTAACTCCTGCAGGCTTCCTTCCAGCTGCATGACCTGTCCCCTAAAGGCACTTTCCTTTGCCGTTCTGTCAGTCGTGGGCACTTCAATATCATCACATACAATGCAGGACCAGCAGCCCTGCACTGTAAGTGAAGACGCAGAGGTTATACCTACAACCCATAGTGTTACAGAACGGAGAAGAGTGCTGACTGTCGGGGCAGCATGGAATAAGTTAAGTTTTTTTTTCTGTTCCCCCTTAGACAAAACAAGCATGGAGCCCCAATGCAAGGATCATTTTTATAATGTATTTTTTCCCAGAGTCAAGCTTTGAAGCAGATCTGCAGTCTGTGTTTGTGTGCTGCAAAATAGGCATAGCTACTTCCGCATACCACAGTTCAGTGCTCAGTGACTGAGCTACCTATTACCAGGCCTTAGCAGTGGCCTGTTTAGGTAGGAGAATATGTAAATATTGACTTTCATAAAGTCAGTATTTGTATTGGTACTTTTAGGGGGACAGCAGAGCTCTTGGACTTTGTCTGTAAAAATAAAGCATTCATATTGTCTTTGCTATCTGACTGCAACACTTGTTACATAAAACCTGAACACATGGTAATTTTAATGTATTGGGAGTCATGCTTGTGGCTCTCAGAGGCTTTCAAAGACTAATGGGCCTTTCACCACAGTTGGAGGGACGAAGTTTAGCTACAGATGGTTTAGATGTACAATTTATTAAGACAGTGGGGCAGCACAGTAGCATAGTGGTTAGCACTTTTGCTTTGCCTTGAGGGTCCCCGGTTCAAATCCTGGTCAGGACACTATCTGCAAGGAGTTTAAATGTTCTCCCTGTGTTTGCCTGGGTTTCCTCCGGGTACTCCGGTTTCCTCCCACACTCCACAGATATGCTGGGAGGTTAATTGGTTCTTGTTCCTATTTTTCCCACTTCTGTGTGTGAGATAGACACACCTTTTGATTGTACGCTCCTCGAGGGCAGGGACTGATGTGAATGTGCACTATGAAAAGCACTGCGTAAATTGTCAGCGCTATATACATTCCGGTAATAAATAACACAGAGATGTAAAGGGGCCAGTAGAACTTTTTACAGTAATTTAGCCTGCTAGTTGCCTTATATTTCAGTAAAACATAATAAATGATGGTCCTTACTATTCCCCTATATTTAAGAAGAATAATAGAGCCATTGAATCTAAAGTGGAAGCATATTAACACAGTGGTAAATTTCAGAAATTGCTAAGATTTATACCACCTCATTAGTTATCTTGAGAAATACTTGCTATAAGTGATCATGCAAAGTAGTCTTACTTTTGAAAGACAATCATTTATATTTGTAGACACATTCTTCTCATTCAGCCTCTTGCCTGACTGACATAATAGAGCACAATCTCTGTTTGATAGCATTTAATAAAGAGTTGTATTGCTATCAAAAAGCAGTTTGGGATAAGGGGAACCATGAATATATTAAAATTTGCTTTATTGTGTCCTTGAATTATAGCACCTGATATTTCCATTTATTTCAAATAGGTTTCATAACATTTGTTATACAATGTATCCATAAAAAAGATTAGCTATTGACTTTAAGTATGTACAAGTAGTGATTTAAAATTAAACATACTGTGTGGCACGCTTATACTGCATGGTGGCTGATTTTCACAGCAGCTGGGTATTTTCAGTGCACAATGGATACACATCCATGCTGTCCCAAATGCAATCTACATCAAAATAGGTCTACATTCACCTGCGCAGCTGCGAGGCAGGGGCATTGTATTAGTAGAATACACTTCTACTAATTGTGTGTCCAGGCTTGTCTTTGCCTGAACAGATGGGTATCAAAATCAGATTGGGGAGGCTGACCTGTGAGACTGTCAAGAGAGAAAAAGCAAGCCAGGAGCCTATCATGCAGAATACACCCTGTGCAGAAAACTTGTTTTACCTTTATTTGGTCAGATATTCTTTGGTGCATATGCGTGTGTCTAATTTAACTGCATAATGTTATTTCTATTTTACACCAGACACTTCATATTCGTATGAATATAGTAGGTATGTCCGAACTGTCTTTACCCTATGCATGAACTTACCCTTGCCCTGTTTAGTCAAATGCTTGTGCTAAATTTTGTAGGCTCCTTTGCAGTTGTTGCATGTACAGTGTCACGTATGCACACTACTGCCAGCGGCCACGTGACTTATTTAGGTTGTAAGAGGGTTCAAAGAGGGTTCACTATCTGTCTTCACTAGACCAGGAATTAATTATTAAAAGTCCCACTTACGCACCATACACTTCGTCTAATCTAAAGAACGCTGCCACCGAACCTGGTTAAACATTTAATTCCCAATTTAGTATATAATCCTCAGAGTAACTGGTAAAGACACCCGAAACTTAAATTTAGCCGGATGCATGCAAGGTAAAGAATTACCATATTTGCTGGCATATAAGATGACCCCCTACTTTTTGTGTTAAAATATAGGTTTTGGGCTATACTCGTCGTATAAGATGAGTATAGCCCAAAATAATGTTTAAATGCACCCACTAACATCCATGGCGATATTCCCGAGTGTGGCTCGGGGTTAATTTTCAGCACCATAAGCGGTAACCCCGAGCCACACTCGTAATTACAGTCTCTTACCTTGTCCACGATCCCCGCTGTGTCCTCCGTCAGCGCTGAGCCAATCACGGCAGGCTTTGTATTAATGAATTAATGTTATATAAATCTCATTTACACTTTAAGGTATTCCAGTCATCTCTCATTGAAGAGATGACTGGTTAACCCTTGCAACTCCATCATCTTGTCACCTCTGCGGGAAGGTAAAGTCACGTGCCTACTACCCCCAGTCACACTGATTAACAACATATTTACAATAAGTCATAGCGTCATGTCCACTGGACCTGACATACAGTATTTAACATATAGCAGACAATTGAACAAAGGTCTCCTAGAATATGACACAAGCACTTTCCCATATAAAACAATTAGCCATCTTCAAAATATACCTACTTACTGTCACAATATCCGGAAATCTGTGCCGCATTTTTGCTTTGCTCCCTGGTTCTGGGCTGTCAGCCTATTATGTCTCACAAGGCTGCAGCCAATCTGCTTTCCTCCTCCCCTATTTAGGATTTCCTCACTTGTTGCTCATGGTGCGAGCAACAAGTCTTATGCCTTGTTCCGTACCCCTTGTGGCTCTAACTATCTTTGGGATCTTATTCCCTGCGCTTATTATTGGATGTTTGTGCCTTTGGCTTCCCTGTACCAGCTGGTATCCCTGTTTGGCGTTATCCCCTGGTTTGCTCCTTGCGCCCCTACTATAGTATTGCAGTGGTTACATTTAGTATATTGCTGCAGACCTTAATTGCTTTCACCTGTGTGCGGTGAGTCTCTCTATACTGCCTTCATTGCATCACTTCTCAGTTTTCCCTCTCTAGTCTTTGTCTGTTTGCTTCCTCCTATTTACTGCATTGTTGTACTTTAACTCCGTCACTTACCTTCCAGTGTATCCTCCTATGCTTCACTGTCACCCCTTCTGTGCACCTCTCTTACCTTGGGGCTGTGCTGGATTAGTCTTTGTCTGCACATCCCCTGTGTGCATATATCTCTTTGTGCTTCTTTATGTACTTTTCCCTCTGTTATCCTGCTTCTTTGTATGCATGTGCAATGCACATCTCTTCTTTACTTTTGTATGTTACACCTTCCTGCTCCTAGGTGTGCCTCTAAGCTACCTAAGCTTCCCGGGTGTCCTTGCTTATCTACCCTCTTCAGTATACTCTACTGTTTTGCTGTGCGTTTTGCACCTTTGCTTGTGACTTTCTCTCTCTCTCTCTCTCTCTCTCTCTCTCTCTCATTGTCTGCCACCGTTCCTATTTTCCTCCACTTGGTTGCAAGTTCCTTCCCTACCTTTGTTTCTATCCAGTTCCCTGCTGCTTCAACTTGTCCTTTGCGTCTGTGTGGGTGCGCTAGAGGGCCGCAACCTGGAAGGTGTCCAGCAGCCAATCATCCTCACCACTAGAGGCTCTGTCGAATAACTGGCCCTTCTTAGATTCTGCGCCTCTAGTGCGTCCTGAAAACGCACAGACCATAAGTTCCTCTCTCCCTGTGACCAACATCCCCAATATCCCTCCTATCTGTGACTCCTACCAACTCCGCAAACCCCGGAGCTCACATACCCTAGTGCCCCGGTCCCTAGACCGTGACACTTACATTTACCTCTATATGATCTTGCAGCTCACCCCATTGCAGTACAAGATAGTGCACCTGACCTGTTATGTGTAGACTGAGGGTGAAATGGGGCTCCTTTTTCCTTTGCCCATTATTCTTTCACAACTTATTTCAGAAGTTGACCTCCTAAAGAAAATGTAATTTCCTGTGGTAATGATTGAGGATCAGAGAGGCTGGAAGTTAAGAGAAATCTCTCCAACAAGGAACGGTTAGGACCTCCTGTGAAGTTTCCATTGCTGTTTATGCTTTCCTGTTACAGTGACCCTTATTGCACCTTTTTGTTATCCTGTTATCACAGGGATAGGAAATTGATGAGAAATCTCCCCAGTGGAGTAGTAGACTACAATAAAAACCTGACCAAAGTTCTGTACTTTTCACAGTTTGAGACTGGAGTTAGGATTTAACGTGTTAGCTATGTGACGTTTCTGCCTGCTCAGCAGATGATTCCTTTATCTTAATGATGAATCTGTGCACAACCCTTTGCCTTTACAGTAGCCTAATGTACCAGCTTCCTCAGTAGGATTTTCTGGTGCTTAGCTTGGAAGGTATCTGCCAGGGGAATAAGAAATACCCTTACGTAACAGACAGATAGAGACATAAACCTCTTTGACACAATTCAGTGTATCACAAGGGATTTTCAGGACTCCTTTCATCTGTAAATGTGAAGCTAAAAGACATCCTGAAGTTGTTTTGTCATTTGATATTTCAAGCTCTGCTGTTAACACTGGTTTATGGAATAGACTCAAAGAGCAAAAATCGAGAAAAGACTATGCTACTAAAAAGTATCCATAAGCAAATGCAATTGTCATGGTGTCGAAGTTCTGTGTTCTCATACAAAATGTTAACTCTGGGCACTGAACCTTTGTAATGGAGCAGGGCAAATATCAGGACATTTAGATCAAATCAATACAAATTCCAAGTGTACCCTGTTAATAAAGAAAGCAAAGCTGGTACCATGGAAATGTATCTTTGGAGGGTTCATTAGACATGCACTATTAAAAGAGAGCTATAGCCAAACCTTTTTTTTTTGGCTGTAGTTCTCTTTTGGGTCACAGGAGTACATTTATGAATGTACTCCCGTGACCCAAAGTCAGCATGTATGGTCTCCAGTCCCAATCTAAATTAAGCTTATCCCTTTTGGTGGTAAGCCTCATCCCTGCCACCTAACCTCAGTAGGCAGTAGAGTCTCTAGCATCAGTTGTTTAATAGTGGGAGGGTTTGGTGCCAGGAGGGGAAAGGGCTTAGTGCCACACATTTAAACAGATGTTGAACTTATGTGGTAATCTCATGTTATCAATATAAATGTTTACCTCAGACATGTGATTTAAGGTACCATCAAAAATTAAGACCCTTGAATATTAGTCAACAAAGCAACTGTGGTGTGTGTACATTCATTGGGTCACCTGCATGTATTATACTTGCTGGCTACAGTAATTGCCTACAGAAGAGAAGAAGTAGAGCTGTAGATAGAGGTGAAAGTGTAGTGACCTCAATCATAATGCTCACTGTGCCACTTCTAAATGCTTTGTCAGATGCATTGGTTTTGGCCCACCACACACAAGGCTAACTGAATAGATAAGATAAGCTTTACTATTCATGTACCAGCCAATTGTAAAGTACTAGAGATACTTTTATCAGTGACAAAACCAGGGCCTCTAATTCTCCTTTCATAGATTTATTATGGAGCACACTGCAACTTTTAGTGGTGCCATCTGAAAGTCAAGTGATAAAAGATCTTTCGTATGGCATTTTACAAAGTGCCCCATAATAAGTCTGAGATGTTGCTAACCGTTGGTGCTCAACAACTCTTTTTTAGCATACAAACAACTCTTCCCACTCAGTCTTTAAAACTACAAATAATACAAAGCACTATATCGTTTTATTCGTGGAACTGCCCCATTCTGCCCTGCAAACATTTTGCATCTCCAGCATTAAATGCACCCTGCCTGACAATCTGCTGGTATATGTGGACGTTTAAACAACGGAATAGTCACAGAAAAAGTACTTCCATACATTACTCCCATCTTACTGTGGAAAATACACACTTGGACAGAAAGTAATTTGCAGCCAAACTAAGCCAAGAGCATATAGCATCATATTATACAACTCTGTTGTAAATATGTTTCTTTACTGGGGTTTCTCTTTAACAACGTAATTTGTATCTTTAACCTTTAAAAAAAAAAAAAAGTACCATTTTGTAACTCACCTTCAGCCTTCTGAAAAATAGGGAACGTGTTGCTGTTGCTGTATGAAGTAGGTATGGGTCTTTTATAAATATTTCTTTTTGTTGCTTTTTTTTTGTCTGATGTATCGATTTTGTGACAAATGGCATCACTGAATAAGTGCTTCCTTAAGTGGTTGTTTTATCACCAATCGCACCAACTCCTTTGAGTTGTACCTGACAATTCTAAGAAATAAAAAGGCTGTATTGCTGTCAGCAGTGAAAGATAAAATGATTTGGTTTTTAGATGTCATTATACAATGACTGGGTTTCTTTATATATTCAGTGTAACAGCCTGTTCATTGTAATGCTGGTTGAGGCCATCTCCCGTGAATAGTAGAAGAATACAATACAATCTAATACAATCTCTTCCTTTGAATTAAATGTGATATTTATTTCTTTTTTTTTTTCATTTAATTATTAGCGATACCTAAACGTTTCTTGGTGATGTAACACATTTTAATAATTACACCTTTTTACCGAAATAATAAGGATGTTTATTACAGATAATATGTTCATTAGGAATAGCATGTTTTTGAATGTTCCTTTTGGGTTAGACATGACTTTGCGGTTCCTTTCATGCATGCAAAATAGCAAAGTTGTCTGCTCATATGATAGTATTTTTGATTTTTTTTTTTAGCCGCTGCATCGTAACTTAGTCAAGTCATCCTCATTGTAGAAGTGTAAGTTTGAGCTGTGTCTCACTCTCACCAATGTCTACAGCCTCACTCATGGTCCTTAAATGTGATTGGGGGCCTCACTAAACAATAGATAAGGTTGGGAGGTGGGAGGAGCAGGGCTAAACTCAACTTTTGTTGATAAGGGTAGTTTTCAATATAACTTTAAATTCCTAGAGCTGCTACACTGTATAGCTGGGAAATAACTATTATTTCCTAGGTCACTTACCTGTTAATTGAACAGAGGTGATTATACTTGTTTATTGTCCAATGATTAGGATTGTGAGATAACACCAAAAGCTACAAAGCTGAACTGGGAAAACAGAGATGTCATCTTTACAGTTTGCAGAAATGTTGAAAAGTTCTTCACAGTTTAAGTTTACATTTTAGACCATTATCTGATAATGGTGGCACAGCGACGTCATCCATTCACAGATCCTTTGACACAATCTGTAAATGGAGAAACTACCCATCGTCCACCACGGTAGAGGGATTCGTAGTTCTCAATGGAATATGACTGTGGTGATGTCACCCATTCATTCATTCTCCCGTCCCTGTTACTGAATGTCCATACCTTGGCACGGACAGCGATAGGAGGAAGAGTCCGCAGGAACCAGATCATTGCTCCCCTGATCCACTATGGACTATGGCTTTAATTGTTATGTTTATCGTGTTACTTTGTTATAATAGCAAATATCTGTTCCCTATTGCAGATTACCTTTCTCAAGGCATGGATCTCTCAGGAATAGAAGTTATCGAGAATGATCTGCTGTTCATTGGTAGAGCTCGTCTAGAAGTAGAAAACCAAGCCAAACGTTTACTGGAGCAAGGGGTGGAGACCCAGGTAATTTTTGTTTCTTTTCTTTTTTTACGTCTCATTCTCATCTGTCCACTTGATTTTTCTCTGATATTGTTTAATTTCTTTTGCCAGCATATAATTAATTACAGTACTGTATAATATATAATGTATACTAGTGTTCTCAAGTTTGTCTGTCCATAATATTTAACATGATCAATAACATTTGTAATATACTTAAGCTTAAAGTAAACCTGTGCTCTGCCAAGGCAGGTCAAGGAAATAGATTAACTTTAATGCCAGTCTTCACAGCTGCCTTTATGTACCTATCTTATATAGTCTGCATGACCACAGAAAGGCTCCGCTCTGAGCACTTCCTGGTTCAGTTTGTCAGACCCTTGTGGCAGCTCTCTGTCCTCCCAATCTGCACTGCCCTTTTGTGATAGTAATAAAATTATTTGAAAAACAAAAATGGTTAAAATATATAATTTATGGGCCAGCCTGGGGCACCCAGAGGTGCCTGAAAGATGCTCTCACCGACAATATGATCCTGGTTCCAATCTCTTTTTATCTCCAACCTGTTCAGCAAACTCCCCAAGCACCCGGGACTCAGTCCTGTTCTTCCTATGCTGACCAGAAGATGCTTATTGATGCCACAGACAGATAAGCCAGATAAAAGTCCGGCAGGGGCCGCCCCTAGGCTGTAATTGGTCTTTAGTTTTTTTGTGCCTAGCGTCCTTCTCCTGCAGGTGGCGATATTACTCTACAGTACATGATCTCCGATCTGTTCCCTGTGTCCTTCAATGAACGGAGAGAAAAGGATTTTACGGTGAGTACCAAAATCCTATTTTTACACTAAATGGACAGCTGACATCTTGTCATTCTATCCTGAGTCTGAGTCCGCTGTCTCTTCAACTACCCAGACAGACCAGTGAAGCGGTTGAGGAGGATGCCCTGGAGCCCAAACCTCCCCACAGAGCAAGGTACTTTCTGAGCCCTCACCCACTGCTGCCATCCTGGCTGATATACAAGCCAGCAAAACCACCATAATGACTAAGATGGACTCCCTGGCCTTAAAGTGCAGTCTAATCAGACAGGACCGAGTTACATAGTATTTGAGGTTGAATAAAGACATAAGTCCATCAAGTCCAACCTATTGTGTATGCATTTATGTTTGAGCAGGTGTGTGCGTGTGTATTAGTCCATGTGGGATTTTGCTCTTAGGCGTACCTGTACCCCTGTATATTATGGTCTCAGAGGAACTCGTCCAGGAGTTTCTTGAATGATTCCACACTCTTAGCTGAGATCACTTCCTGCGGCAGCGAGTTCCAGACCTTAACCGCTCTGACTGTGAAGAACCCCTTGCGCCCTGTGTGTTGGAATTTTTTTTCCACCAATGAATGAAACCTGAACGAAATCAGGGACCACCTATTCACATCTGAATCCTGCATATCTATGGTTAAAGATACCTCTGAATGCATGCCCATAATATCCTTTGAGCTACAATGCACAGTAAAACTTCTTACTATGCATTCAGAGGATGTGGAAAACAGTCTCCAGCAGAACAATATGAGGGTTGAATTTCTGAAGGTCACAAGGGTTTCCATCTTGCTATCCCCACACTGCAAGAGTTAAGGTGATCGTTTTTGTCTAGTTACAAAAATAAAAAAAATGTATACCAACCCGCACCTAAAAAAGATACTGTACACTCACCTGAACCTCAGGATGCTGAATCAGTCCCTGCAGCCTCTCTTCCCCCTCCACTCTGGTGGTTTAAAATCCTGTGAGTCATCACTTCCAATGCACTGTATTGGACCCGAGGACACCAAGAGGAGGAGAGAGAGGCTGCAGGGACCGGTCTAACAGCCAGCTGACTCTGAGGTTCAGGTGAGTATATGGTTTTTTTATGTTCAATCCTAGACAAAAACTAACATATAACCCTTGCAACCCTATTACAAGGGTTAAGATTATTTCTGCCCAGAGTTTTTTAAGGCTTAAAGGAAACCTTTTCTAAGAGAAAAGTTTAAATTGTCGAGGTAAGGTTAAAATGTATTACCACTTATGCAGCCAAATTTGGTTATCTGTTTCCATATTACAGGGGATTTAAAACTGAAAGTGAAATATATTGAGAGAATAAAGACTACACACAAACTATGGAAAGGTTCATAAAGTTACATGTCTGCTTTGCTTTATGAATTGCTTCCAAACAGGGGAATTGAGAAACCTTGCAATTATTTCTGCTCAGCATAAGCAGTTGGGACACGTTTTGAAAATAAGCCAATGCTGTACTCCTTGTCAGCATACAGGAAAGTCTTGTTGGCAGGGCAACATTGATGTTACAGATGATATTTTATTCAGTTCTCTCATCAAAATCCTTTTACTTGTCCATGTGCATATGGGCTACACTTTCTTAACATTCTGTCTTTTTCCTCTTTGTAAACCTCATTTATTACCTTTTAACATGATCTGCAATGTCTTTATCTGATGCTCCAGCAAAGGTAATGATTGTACTAACACAGCTAGTAATGCTTTCATTCATGTCAGGTTCCTAACCTTTTGTACCTCAACAGTCCCGTTAAGCAGGTTCTTTCAGTATCCACCTTAGACATAGGTAGCTCTTTTATTTTTTAAAGACATTATATCCTATTTTCCTTTTCTGGTCAGCAGCATGTATTTTTCAGAAAGTTATGACATGATTGTTAAAACTATTTTTTATGGCTATACCATTTGAGGATTTTGAACGTAGAAAATGTGTCCTAAGAAACTTCCAATAGGTTTCTAGCACTAATTTGCTACGCTCAGCTCCTCTTCCCTGCCGTCGCTCCCTTCGCCGGTATTACCAACAATTACATAGCAGGAGCAGCTATTAAAATGTAGCCACTCATGTATAAAATGACAAGTACAGAGGTGTGACCATTGATCTGCATATAACATCAGGTTAAAAAAAAACACCTTCCAAGTAAAAATGAAAAAGGGGGAATTTATCAAAACTGGAGAAGTTGCCCATGACAACCAGTCGGCTTCTCTTTCATTTTTATAGCTTAACTGAACAAACTGAAGAGCGAAACTGATTGGTTGTTATGGGCAACTGCTCCACATTCTGTCTGCTCCATTTTTATCAATTCCCCTCTGTGTATTACTTTATTAACTTAATTAGGTTATCAACCAAATAAACAGGCCCATAGTGGAAATGTGATAGATTCTCTGGTCGATAAGAGGTATAAAGGTACGAGAGCTGAAGGGGTTAAAAGTGAACTTTTTTGCAGTCTAAAGTTGATAAATTACCAACAAGACTGAAGAGCAGACAGCCAGAGGTTTCGGCACATATATTCCGTCAGTTTGTCAGGACTCTCTTTAGTGCCAATAGGGACTTCATGTGAGAAGCTTGGGTAACCTTCTGGACCTCACTTTTATTCCAAATGTTTAATGAGGGCATAAGTGGCCAATGTCACTTTTCCCTTAATATATCCTGCTTGATTTTGGGGTTCTGAAAGCACTTGGCAGAGTGTATGTGAAGATACCTGTTGCTCTGCTATTCCAGATGTAGTGTAAAGCAAACCTCTCTGAATTTACAACTGGTAAAGGTTTAGAATTCTATTTTTTCAGATACAGTTTATGCCGCAGTCTATTACAACTCCTATAGTAAGGTGAGACATCACAGACAGTGGAATTTCCTAAGTGTATACCAGTTTGTTGGGAAGTAAAAGCAAACGCCTAATTAGTTGTTTTGGGCTACACCATTGTTCCTGTGAAATAGCTGTTATAAATAGGGAACACAGTGGGCAGAGCTATGCAAAGAATTTATGACCCCATCAACCAAATGCCCGTCTGCTGGTGCTAATTTGGTCATTGTCACTGCTTTCAAAACGTTTTAGGATATATTAATAGTTTAAAATGTATGAATCTATATATTGGGCATTATACACAATTCAGAAAGTAGTTTTTTTGTGTCTTCTTTTGCTGTTATTTCCTTGATAATACACCTTATCTGCCCCATACCTTTTAAATCTCAATGCATAACAGGCTTTATTTCATCTGCTTTGTAATTAGTGGCATTTTACCACCACTAGTGCTATAATAATGCTGTCAGTGTCATTTTATCCACTATTATAAAAAAAACAATATAAAAGTAAATTAACAAAGATTACCACACAGGTTATCACCCTTAAAATAACTCCAGCTTCAGGGTTCCTATAACTGGAAGTTTCAATAGCTTTTAGCAGAGGAGAGCATTAAAAGGAGACAGTTGGGGTAGTTACGAAATAAGATTTCACCAGATCAAATAATTTATGAGAAAATTAGGTTTTTAGCAGATAAACGTTCAGTTCATGTGGAAGAATAAAGATTACACATCTCTGCAATATTTGTTTGTGAATTGCAAATTTTTTAGAAACAATCATTAGATAAAATAAGTAGCGTTGTTATAATAACTCATACATCTTAGGCCCCGTTCACATGTAGCGACGTATCGCGCGATTTTGCGCATTTTTGCCACGCGATATCGCGAGAAGTCGCCGGCCAATGCTATTCAATGGAGCTGTCTTAACGCCATGTCGCGCGTCGCAAGTCGCTTCTACCGGACCCTTTTTTCGGCGTATTTTGCTCGATTTTGCTTTTTTCCTATGGAGCCCGACGGAGAAGGTCGCGCTACCGTCGCTGGAACGATGCCCCGAAAGTCGCGTTATCCCGGCCGCTGCAAAGGTATGTCGCTACATGTGAACGGGGTCTTAAAGAGGCATACTGTCAAAGAACCTTTGCTGTGTTCTCTTAGAAAAAACCCATAGCGCTCTGGGAACATTGTTCTGTGTTAAAGTGCACCAGTGCCCAGACTATAGTCATTAAAGCGTTTACATACTCTTAATAAAAGAGCTATAAAACAAACCCTCACTGACCTTGCTAGCTGCTTGCACTGTAAAGTGATTCTTCCTAAAAGATCACCTGCTGGTTGTTAGAGGCTGACAGGCTGCCATGTTTGTGCTGCCAGTTAAAATAAGGGGGAGGAGCTGTCATTTCAGTGATTCTTTTTTAAACTATTGAAGATGAATTTCTCCACAATAGCTACAGAGGTAAGTGAGGGCTGTTTTAGAGTATTTTACTGCTTGTTCAAAATGTAAATATTTACATGTGCATAATCTGGGCACAAGTGCACTTTAAGTCCCAGTTCACACCTGGGCGTTTTGATGCTCGAAGTGAAGTGCGACAAAACTCTCAACACAAGAATTCCCATTCATTTCTATGGCCCCTGTTCACACCTGAGCTTTTTCTCAAACTGCAAAACGCCGAACACTGGGAAAGGTACATGAGCTTCTTTCGGGCAGATTACAGCACGTTTGGCTGCATAGGCTTCAATGGAAGCGCATGAATCACGTAACGCAAGCGTCTTGCACATTTCTGTGCGTACGTTTGCTCATTCACAGCATCACATTTTAATCTCAATAAAACATGCATCTTTGTATGTGCGCATCTAACGCGCAAACCCTGCGAGGGACAATGTACATAAAATGCACGGAAACGCTGACGCCTAAGTGTGAATGGAGACTAAGGGGTCTATTCACAAAGCTGCCGAAGGATCTAGCCGTAGCTTCGGCCGATCCTTCGGCTAGCTTCGGCCCCAGGACCCCTTCGGTTCAGTAGAACTGAAGGGGTGCTATAGGGCTATTCACTATAGCCTGTACAGCTCCCGAACGTGGCTGAGCGGCTCAGTTGAGCCGAACACATATGCATCGGCTCGGCGGAGCGTGGCTGAAGGCCGAGGCTGGCCGAGCCAGCTTCGGCCTTATCTGACAGCGGGGCGGAGCCAGCCATGATCTTACGGCTGGCTCCGGCCACTTGCAGAGAGATCAGCGTCCCTGGTACCTGCTAACCAGGGTAACTGATCTCCAAACAGCTAACTCTCCCTGGCGCCCCATGGAGTCTCCTGCTCCCGGCCGCCAAGGAGAGAAACACTGCTGTGTCTTTTTTTTTCTTTATTCTGACACTGAGCGATGTCAGAATAAAAAAATTGCAAGCCGATGTACGGCTGATTTCAGCCAATGTACGGCTGAAATCGGCCGTCCCAGCCTGAAGTGAATAGCCGAACAGTGTTGGGCTCACTTCACTTGGGGTCGGTTGTTCACTCGGCTGCCCTCGGCAGCTTAGTGAATAGACTCCTAAATGTTTGTTTCCCAAAGACATCTGTTCAGCACATTCACTTACTACAAACATATTCTTAATACACGGTTTCATTTAATCACTTAAAATAGATAAATAGACACAAAAGTCCATTCCACTTTTTTTTTTTTAAAAGCAGTTTGATATAGGTTTTGACTTTTTTAATTGTTTTTGGTTTCCTACCCTGATTAAAAAGGAATTTTGTCTGGTTTATGTATAAGTCACCATTGGTAGATTTTTACACTTCCTGTTATTACATTCTTTGTTTTTTCCCCCTTTACAAGGAAACAGCTTGTTATTAATAGACAAGGAAGCACAATGTGTATAATAACATTTTTCATTCCGCTAGACAGACCTATGTTCCTTTCAAAGTATAGATGTAAAATCTGCATGTTTCCACAGGCTGACGCACAGAAAGCAAGACCTATACAAAAGCATGTCTTTTGAAGATGGATTTATTTTTTACATATCACCCTCACTTCCACATCCTTCCAGGGACAAGGTTTTAGTTCTTAGTTGTCTGTACACTTAGCCGGGTTGTGCTGGGGTCACTGCATTAAGTAAAAAGGATGTTTCTGCTCTGAGATGGATAGCGTGGATGTTAAAAAACTAGTCATTTTAAATATGTCAACTGCTGTGCAAATTCACAGAGACCAGCTGGAAATACAGGCAACCTGTACTAGGGAAGGGGGGATGGGGATGTGCTAGCAAGCAATGTAGTTCAGTATGTGTCGGAGCGCATTGCTCTTTCGTCCCCAGGCAGCAGATGGAGGTGCCTCTTGTTGAGAGAATTGATTTTGTTTTCGATTGTGCAGCTCTGCAGCAACATCAACAGTATTTCAAGCTCGGCTTGTACTGTATTTTTTTTTA
This sequence comes from Nanorana parkeri, assembly GCF_000935625.1. Classification (NCBI taxonomy): domain Eukaryota; kingdom Metazoa; phylum Chordata; class Amphibia; order Anura; family Dicroglossidae; genus Nanorana; species Nanorana parkeri. The sequence continues at coordinate 246,247 of NW_017307544.1, read as the reverse complement.
ATGCCAGCTGAGAGAAGCTGAAGTGGTGCTTGATAAACTTATTTAGATTATTTCTATTGGTTTTTAAAGCTAATGTATTTAAGACTTCACTTGATGCGTTCTAGCTAAAATACCTGATTTTCAAGAATGTCAGTTTTTAAAATGTTTCTTTCAGGGTTGCAACAAATAGACCAAGTACACCATTCTTTATTATTTCCTGTGTTTATGTAGTGATACAATACTGCTTTCCAAAGTGCATTCAGTGCCTGCCCCAGAGGAGCTTACAGTCTAATGTCCTTATCGAAGTCTAGCAGATGTGCACACTCAATTTAGTTAGAAGCCAGTCTACTAACCCATTTTTTGGCTGGTTGGAGAAAAACAGAACACTTGAAGGAAACCCACACAAACCTAAAGCGTATACAAACTCCATGGAGATATTGTCTCAGGGGTAATCATAGCTGGCCTCTCATTACTGCACGTCAAGATTGTTAATCACAACTACTGTCCTTCGAATTGAATCAAATCTAAAACCACAGCTTAGCAAGTCAAGATTGCTAACCACTGGCATGGTCTTGTGAAGCCAGGACCACAGTGCTACATGAAGGCTATCTACTTACTTACCATGTTGCATAATTTTCCTGTAAATTTGTATTTAATACACTGCATCCATGTGCATTTAAATCCATTTGTCTGGGGTTCCGCCCCCCCCCTGTCACAGATTAACTTGAATGTACGTCATATGCCAATATCGATGACAGCCTTAGGGTCTCGAGAGCAGCTGGGGATAAGACCTAATTGATTTCATTTTTAACCTTCCAATCGGTGGAACAACTTGTTCAATCACATGCTGTATTTTATATAATACAAGAAATTCCACTTATGGGGACTTATATATAAAGCAGTGAATGTGACTTTAATAAAACTTTCACTGGTGTTGAGTTAATCACTGTCACTTAAAATTCATGCACTAGGAAAATTCACCAGAAGTGACTGGTTAATGTTACATGCATTGCCTCATAAATGTGTCACTGTAGTCTACCTATAAATCTTTTATTTTCTCAACCAGTTGTGGACATTGGATGTACTACACATGTTGCAAAAAAACTTCATCAAAGTACATAGGGCGTGTGCAGTACGGCGGCCTCTTCTGTCCCTCTACTGCCCCATCCCCCACCCATTTGCCAACAAATCGTGACTGTTAAAAAACAGAGCATCTGACACAGTGGAAAACACTGTTCAGATGTTAGATAGATAGTAACATTATAATATTTGTACCGTGTTTCCCCGAAAATAAGACACTGTCTTATTTTTTTTTTTGCCCAAAAAGACACACTAGGTCTTATTTTCAGGGGATGTCTTATTATTATTTTTTTTATGTGCAAGAAAATGGTCAGTATCAGTAATGCTGATTCTTTCTTTCACTTTTTACAGGCGGAGTGCATCTGGTATCACTCCGCCTGTCACCCTAACCGGCGCTATAGAGGAAGTATCGGATAATGCGGCTCTGCTCCCTCCGCAGCCTTGCTTTCTACAGAGCCGGCTTCCTTTGCTATCAGGGACAGCGGTACCAGCGGTGCAGCAGTGGGGACATCAACAGTGGACAGCGTACCATTTACCGGTACACGTTACAGTACTGTACCATTACATTAAGCAATGCCTTCAGGGGAACAGCAGTTGGTGATGTATGGTACTGGAGTGCTCCCTGTCACTGCGCTGGCTAGAGGGAGTCCCGTCATCCCTTAATACAGTATGTCCCTGCGGGCCGATTCCATCTCTCCTGCTCTTCATGTTCTCCCTCACATGCTACCACCAAACTAGGTCTTATTTTCAGGGTAGGTCTTATATTGCAGCAATCTTGAAAAATACTGCTAGGTCTTACTTTCGGGGTAGGTCTTATTTTCGGGGAAACAGGGTTATCTACTCTGTTTTATTCATCTGCAGATCATAGAGATGAGCTTCATATGTCAGGTAAAGCAACCTGACAAAAATAAAATTTAAACAAAAATAACCATTTGTTTACCCTAATCAGCCCTCTTTACTCCTTCCCTTACCTCTTGCTGATTATTTTTATTTCTATTTTTCTAACCATTAATATTTAAACTTTTTTGTTTGTAGTCATTTTGTTTTTGTTTTTATTGTTTTCAGATTTGCACATTTTTTTTTTTTTTTTATTTAAGCTTTATTTCAATTCTAAATAACCTGCAATGCTTTGTACCAGAGTTATAAATGGGACAAATGATGGAATACAATTTATACTTTTTATCTATAGTAGCTCTATTTATTTATTTAAACCAGCACTAGTCAAATTAGAAAAAAATGTTTTATTAGTTTTGTGACTTTTTTGTCTATGAATTGCATAAAAAATAAAATAATCTATGCATTAAAATATATCAAAAAGAAAACCTTGTTTATCTTAAAAAATGATATATTTATATCATTATACTGATATATATATACTTTGTAGGCACATTGCAGAAATGTAAAAATTGCTGTGGTCCCGTGACAGTGTACAGGTGTGTGAGCTGAAGTGGTTAATATTCAAATTCTAGTATAGACCACACCATAAACACACCAGTATACAGGCTTCACTTTCTAAAGCAGAACAAAGCATTAAAATACTATTCAAACACGTTAAATAAAAATTGTATACACAGGCCTTTGTTTGCATACGAACTGCTTTCCTATCAATACAAGGCAATAGAGAATGCAAAAGCAGCTTTATGCAGAAGGAGGTTAGAAGCACCTCTGAGGGAACTTAGAAGTCTTTCAGAGGTGTCTGAAACTGATGTAAAATGCAAACTAAATGAACCTGAAATCATGCTGCAGTTTCCATTTACTCAATCCCTTTGAGAAAGATTGAAGTGCATACACTTTTTTTATGTTTGTGACCCTCTTAAAATTGTATATTTCACTGATGGGGTTGAAGTCACCTCAGCACTTGTCCCTGACGGTTGTTTTTGCTTGTGCTCACCAGTAGTGATTCACCAGGCCAGTAAACGGCATGGCTATCATATGACAAAATGACGATGTTTGAATGGAGCCACCAAGCTCACCCTCCTTCAAATATTGTGGATCAAAAATGGATCAGAAAACACAATTAACCTTTTTTTTTTTTTTTTTTTAGCAATGCTGTGCATCTCATTGTATAGTATGTGTTTTGTGGTGTACTACAGTGCATCATGGATTGTACTCTACGGTATGTTGCATTTGGGTGGCATTCACAATGAATGGCACCCTAACACACTGCACAGTAAAGTGAAATACACGACTTTCCACAGTGCATCACAATGAATGGCAGTGCACAGCAAACAGGTGAATTGTGGGAACAAACATTTTAGCACCTTTTGCCACAAAACACACAAGTGTGAATGGCCCAGTTTTGTGTCAGGTTTACGTTAAAACTGAACTCCAGCTATGAGTATTTATATGCTTACATTGGTCCCACTTGGCACAATGGAAGTATACATAAATTATGTCTGGGACACTGGGATCCTGTAAAACAGGGGTGCCCATTGGGTAGATCGTGATCTACCAGTAGCCCTCAAAGCTGATGCTGGTAGATCACGAAGGGTGTGAATGGTGGCCCCTTTATTGCATTTTGGTATATTTATTTCGCTGTGCACACATGATTACCTATAAGCCTGAGTCTGCTGAGCCAAGCTCCCTGACACCTTTCTGCTCGACACTGGTGGTTGAAGTGCTATGTATTACTTCAAAGAATATTAGTTTACACAGCCTGTTGCACTACACTGTTTGCAAAATACACCAAACTGGGGCAGGAGAGAGAGCGAAGAGAGACAACAAGGAGAGAAAATGAGGAATGACAGCCAGGAGAGAGAGGAGAGACAGCCCGGAGGATAAGCAAGGAGATAGAGAAAGAGGAGAGACAGCCAGGAGAGAGAGAGCGCGAGGGAGGGTTTTTTTTCATTGGTAGATCTTATGTAGCTCGTCATTTGAAAAGTAGATCTTAACACAACAAAACTGCAGCTTCTACAGTGCTTCAAAGTGATCTTCTGTGTCCTGTACAGCCATTGTGCTGAGTGGCTTCCCCTTGGCTCTGCGTACACAGAGCGTCACTTGCTCTGCACAATGACCATTCAGTGAACATCTAGTATTTTTATAAGTAATACTAGGTGTTATCTGATTGGCAAATAAATGGTGCTTTGATGTCACTACCCTTGTTCAATCGGAGAACTTCTGAAAAATATTTTAATTACATCATAAAAAAATATAGGAAAATGCAAACGCCCACATTGAAGATTTCTGTAAATATAACTCACCTTCACATAGTTTACATACTGATATTCTAATACATTTTTTATTGGTAGATTTCTTTTTCTCTTGCAGAGTTGATGAGAATATGCTCATAATTGCATTATGATCTTTGTGATGCAACTTACTTAACTAAAAAGTATGTATTTTGCTGTGCCGGTGGAATAATATACAGCAGCAGGGCTAGTAATGTCAAACATTTACAGCATAATGTCATCTTAGGACATTGCATTTGTAAAATGTCTTCAGTTGTCTGATTTTGAGTAATGAAGCGCCAAATCCCGCCAGCTATATTTTACAGTTAGGGATCAGAGTTCTGTATACCAGCCTATTTTTTTTTTTTTAATAAAATGTACCTAAATATAGTCACTATGTAGAAATTGTGTTCATGTTAGAGTGCATTATGATGCTTGTTTTTCTTTGATTTCCGTATCTCGTGCCCTTTTATGTTTAATCTGCCTAGCTCCTCCTAGTGTCACCATAAATGCTCAGTGTTCACAGACTGTGTGGGAAATCCATAGGATTATACAAACATTACTTTGACATCCAGTGGATGCAATAAGAAGATTTGTAGGGATTTAGCAATATTATGTTTATGGATTGCCATTAGGGTCTTACTTCAGCGGTAAATCCTGGTCTCACTTATTTTTACTTGTAAACATTTGATACTTTTGAAGTGTAATGGCTTTGTAAGTACATTATTTGAGTGAACTGTTCAGTTTATATATTTTAATGACATAAATGTTGTGGAAGTCTTACAACAGGGATTGTCATCATTTTTTCGGACTGTTGTGTAAATACACATGTACATATAAATGTTCATATTGTGAGGCGGGGGGCCGACTCAACTGGTAGTAGTGGAACCAATGCAGAAGACAGGGACATCTCCTTGAAACAGTCCAAGCAGGTTTGTTCTGCACTTTTATTCAGCAAGGCAGTAAACAAACGCATTTTAATGTAGAAGGACTTTGTACAGCAAGTCCATAGCATGAAACAAACAAAACATCTGCTCGCCCAAGCCACTAACTAAACTTAGGTCACTTACTGACTAACAGGGTGACCTCTAATGGGTTTCTCAAAACAAATAAGCAGCAGATGTACCTTTTGTTAGTGTTCTCTCAGCAGTCAGCCTTTTCACCCAGCAGCAAACTCACAGCAGAGAGAGGGCATATGTCAGATCCAATATTAAAAAAAAAGTCCTGTGGACAGCTAACTAATTAGTGAGGTCAGGCTAACAGGTAAAATGTGGGTTTAGGACTGGGAGCTTTATCATACCTAAAGCTTCTGGGCACTTCTTAAAATGTGAGAAAACATCATAATTTGTTTCCTCAATAGTAGACACAAATCCTGGAGCCTCACAACTTTTGTAGGTGAGGAACCTAAGTCACATTTATACACATATTATGTCACATTTATACAACATATTATGAGGCACTGGTTGAGAGGATTGTGGACAGTGTCATTCAATAAAACAGCAATGTGTACGGCGATTCGCCGTAAAAATAAGAACGCGACAAACACGCGTTTCTGAGGGCTACTTGGCTGTATCCCAATGGAAACGCGTAACAAAAACGCCGCAAAGAAGCTCATGTACCTTTTCAGGCGTAGGTCGTTTTGTAACACGTTCAGACGGGCTGAAATACGGCAAGGTGTGAATCATACCCATAGAAAACAATGGGATTTTCATGTTTGAGCGTTTTGTAGAGCGTTCGTAGAGCGTTGAAAGCGCTACAAAACGTATAGGTGTGAACCAGGCCTTAGTGTTACCTGTTTTCCCTATATCAATGGGAAGTGCAGAGCAGTGATATCACTCATACAGTATGCACTGCCTCTGACAATCCTGTAAGTGCACATGATTCAGAGAGCAGAGGCAGTCATATGGCCACTGGAATGGAGCTACTGTATTTTGGAGTGGATGAAAAAAATCCCTTGCACGCTTAGTGTACAGACTATATGACTGTAGAATACCTTTCTAGATCCTTGATGCTTGGCTTGACATCTTCTATAACTGTTATGCAAGAAGGGACATCTAAACATTGAACCACTTCTAATATAACAGTACTCTTTACCTGCTTAGGTCCTTGGATCATATTTGTAGAGAGTTTATATGATTTCACTGACTGTCTTCAGATGCTTTAGTTTTTCACAAAAATATTTTGGTAGGTTAACTGCACTGGGCACTGAAGCAAAATCTCATATATCAGCCCGTAGGCAGTTGAATGAAACATATTTAGCTTAGTTTCTTTTTCCGGTAACTTAACATGCCCACAGTCAAGGTATGAGTAAAGAAAAGTGATGACAAAAAATAAAAATGATGTGTTTCTTGAACATGCACTAAGTTAGTAGGTAGAGCCTACTAACACATGACAACTCCTCGTTTAACCTAGGTTAATCAGATACAGTGGCATACCAACAAGAATAGCAAATGTAACAGCTATGTTATGTCTAAGGTGTAGTGTTAGGCAATGACCCCAATTCAAGAATCGTTATTTTTTTTCCTCTTATTTTGACCATGGGAGCATCCTCATGATGCAATCAATCTAAATCTAGCCTTAGACTATACATGGATGTGTGTTTGTGGCAGAGATATTTGATTTTGGGTGGTCTGGGCAGTAGCAGGTTAAAGAGTAGCTCCATGGGCAGTAGCAGGTTAAAGAGTAGCTCCACTTTTGTTGAGAAAAAAATAAATCCCCTCTGGGTGATGTACTTTGCACGGATTTTAACAAACTTTGCTGCAGAGTCCTACCTTATTTGTTCTGAAGAAATTGCAGTTGGTGTCACCATTTCCTTTCCAAACTAATCTCTGAAGAAATTCAGGGAGCGTCTGGGTTCATTATAATCAGCTGGTGGGCTTTCTGTGCTGTAATGAGGAAAGTTACAGTGTCTGCTTCCTTTTAAGTTAAACCCTTAGGGAGTATCTCACCAAAAATGAAAATCCTTTTGCAAGGGATACAAAATGTAGGAAAATTACCTCACCCACGCCACTTCATCACGTGTCACCGCCCCCACTGTTCATAGCTTTACAATGTAAGCACTCACCTTCCCCTGCAGCCATTGTATGGTCTGTACACTACAGGTCTGTAGCTGATATTAGGCATAATACCCGCATCATAATTTGTTTCCTCAATAGTAGACACAAATCCTGGAGCCTCACAACTTTTGTAGGTGAGGAACCTAAGTCACATTTATACACTGTCCACAATCCTCTCAACCAGTGCCTCATAATATGTTGTGTTTTTCTGATTCTGATGCGGATGTGACTTAAGCACGTGAGAGGGCATTTTCAGTTGGCATATGGCTGCATTTCAATGTTGTTAGGGTGGAAACTTGCATGCACTGTCATTCAATAAAACAGCAATGTGTACGGCGATTCGCCGTAAAAATAAGAACGCGACAAACGCGCGTTTCTGAGGGCTACTTGGCTGTATCCCAATGGAAATACAAGGGATACAAAATGTAGGAAAATTACCTCACCCACGCCACTTCATCACGTGTCACCGCCCCCACTGTTCATAGCTTTACAATGTAAGCACTCACCTTCCCCTGCAGCCATTGTATGGTCTGTACACTACAGGTCTGTAGCTGATATTAGGCATAATACCCGCAAATGGCGAGCCAAAGCACTTCTCATTGGTCAGTGTGGTCATGACTGTGACTGTGCTGACCAATCGCCATTTGTGGGCATTATGCCTAATACTGGCTGCAGTGCAGTTTACAGACCGTTCACTGGCTGCCGGGAAAGATGAGCGCCTGCACTGTAAAGGTATCGACAGCGGGTTCCAGAGAGAGGTGGCAAAGTGGAGTGGGTAAGTTTATTTTCCCACATTTTGTGAGAAAGTAAACTTACCCTTTTAAATATCACTTCTATCTTAATGCCGAAGTCTCTCAAAATCAGTCATCCAATCACAGGAGCAGGAAGCAACCTTTCTAATTGTGTGAAGAACACCTCCAGATTGCCATATTGCATTTTTTTTGACAGTTTCAGAAAATTACAGTGGACGCTTGGGAAATGATACATGAGGTAGCTGTGGTAGCTGTGGGAATGAATTATGTGAGAATGTGAAGGTTCAGTGGTTAGGTTGAGGTGGGATATGTTTTATGCCAGGATTTAACCAGTGTGTTATAGAAAGTATGTTTCTTAACTGTTGTGCACCAGCTTACATTAATCACCTCACCCCAAAATATACAAACTTTACATTATTTGTACATACTTATTAGTTGATGGAATGTAAAAATAAAGCAGATAGTTAATTTTTGCTTTATTAGTATACACAGTATGTATTAAGATAATACAAAAAAAAAAAACACACAATCTCCTCAAACTATGCTATTGCTTTGTTAAGTGTAATCTTCAGTGTGAAACCAGAATCTAATCCTATTTGCAATTTCATAGCTGTCTGCTGATAGTTAACAGGTTCTAGTATAATCCATTTAGAGAAGCTCTAGGATATATATCAAGCATTAAAAGACGACATCTGCATATAACGGAGGAGGTAAAATCTTTCCTTGTAATCAGAGAATTACGTTCAGAGTTTGATCTAATTATTTTGCTGATGGTTTAAAAGAAAAAAAACTGTAGTGTTTTCATATTACCTGCTGCCCAGTAGTTTCTACAGTAAACGTTGATGTCATGTTATACATGGATACATTTTGTCAACCTCTTTAATCATTCAAACATAATTTTTTGCTTTTAAAAAAACAGAAGAAATGCAGGTCTACTGCCAATATTCTCTTATAGCAATTGTAGCGTTGTACTTGCTTGTGTTTATAAAAGACTGGTTTTCAAACTGTGCTGCCCAGGAAACATGTGACGGGAGTGCTACTGTTTGTCAAAATAAAGAACTTCTCTTGCTATGATCCCACAATGCTACTAGTTCTGTGAATGGAGGAGAGCGCTGTTGAATGACAAAATTTGCTTCTGCATTCACAGAACTCGATGCATTGTGGGATCATAGGAAAATAAGTTGTGTGAATGGAGGAAAGCTGTGGAATGACAGAATTTAATCCTTCATTCGCACAACTCGTTGCATTGCGGGATCATAGGAAAATAAGTTGTGTGAATGGAGGAGAGCTGTTGAATGACAGAATTTACTCCTCCATTCACAGAACGTGATGCTCTGTGGGATCATACTGATACAAGTTCTGTAAATGGAGGAGGGCTTTTGAATGACAGAATTTACTCCTCCATGCACAGAACTTGATGCATTGCGGGATCAAGGTAAAAGAGGTTCTGTTGATGGAGGAGAGAACTGACAGCTGCACAACTTTATACAGCAGCTGCTGTTAGACTCCTTTCACTGCAGCCTCTCATGGCGCGACTGAGTGTAAGATTGGGTTACGGGGGCAGTGAGAGGACAAATGTTGCCAAAAGCAGTAAGTGTTTACAGACCAATACACATCTCATGTGTTTGGTGCTGTAACCCCCTAAAATAATCCTAAACTTTAAATTGTATTTCTTGTTACTAAAATGTATTTATTTCCTATGATTCTCAGTTCCATTTAGTGGTCAAAATGCGGTATTTTCCCAACTTACTACGGTCCCTATTATGCGAGGAACTTTTGACCAGAAGAGAAAATCGCCTGAAACTATGCTTTTCACTCACCTCATAGTTCTAGCCGACCTGTGACAATGAGACTGTCACAGGTCGGCTCAGTAGATCGGGAGGTGAGCGAACACATACCGGGTTCGCTCGCCTCTCGATCCTGTCACGGCTCTCTGGATTCCCCTCTCCCCGCTTCGATCTGCCAGCGCTGACTGGCGGAACGGACGGGGTGGGTACAGCTGGCTCTGCCTCCAGATAGGCAGAGCCAGCTGTTACTCACGCAGCTGGGCGGATCCCGTCATCTACGTCGGGATCCACTCCGGCTTCTCAGTATAGCGCGAGCTGTAGCTCGCGCTATACTGAGCTTAGGGTAACGGGAGGACGCTAGTTTGCGTCCTCCCGTTACCCTAAGGAGAACTATGGGGAAAAACACTGACCCCATAGTTCTCCTTTAACATTTGATTTTGCCCCATTCTGTGGTTAATTCACACAGAACAAATGCACATGCAGTTTTGCTGGACACAATTATGCAAATATTTTTTGTGAATAGACCCCTTAGAGTACCTTTAATGCTTTATTATACTGCAAGGCAAATTTAAACAAAAGTGTTGGCCACTCTTAGGCTTACTTTTTACAAGTTTTCATTTGAGTGCTTTGTTTTGTTCTTTCCTTTTGGTTTATGAACCCAGCAGTCTCTCTTTTTTTCTATAACTGTGTCAACCTGGTCTTTTTGACTTTGACATTTTTCCATATTAAGTCATATTTCAATTCACTTTGTTAGGTACTAAAAATTATGTAATATAATCAAACAACAGTCATTTGTATGCTTTAAACTTAAACGTGCCAACAACAAGTTGATGATCATGAAAGTTTTTGTGCATACAGCAGAATTTTGTGGCACCACTCTTAAAAAGAATTTGTGACTTGCTTATGTACTTAATAGGCCAGTTTGAAAGCTCCCTATAAACATTTTGTTCATGATTTACTGGGCTACAAATGCATATTGTAGGTAGATACTAGAAGTGAAATGTTAACTTTGAAAGCATTTTATTTAAAACAATCTGTTTCTATTAACTAGGTTAACCCTTTCATAGCCAGATACTATTGAAACCTGTATCCCTAGCTCAAATTTAGAACATTCAATATGTAGACATATAAGACTTTGAATTGGCATGCAGTTCTAATATATGCCCAGATTATCATTTTTATTACAAGTATAAGTTGACTACTGGACAAAATGTCAAAAAATGTAGTTTTAGTTTGTTTAATGCTTAAGGTACTTTGCAAAATGAATACTAATCTATGTGTTTTCACTAACACATACACTACACTAACACTAAAGTATCTTCTCTATTTATCCCAAGTACAGTGACACCAAAATTTTTTAGGTTTTGATAAACATGCCAGCATTGTATGGCTGATGCACAAGTTCATATATTCAGATTTCTAGATATTGAGCGTTTTCTAGTACAATAGCTGTAATCCAATGACTGGCCTGGGACATCATTGATGTAAAGATGGCCATTACGAAGGAGTTAAATAATAAAGATGAGACTGTATTGACCTAAAAAAAATAGCAAACATTTCTAGGCTAAAAATGTGTGGTTGTGAAACAGAGAAAAACAAAGATACCCATAATTGTAAATAAGTAACACATTAACATTGTTACATCCCATCAATTCATAGTTAAACCTTAATGACAGCCCTACAATTATTCCTCTACCTTTGGGGTGTACGGGGTTGTATTGTGTAATTGGGGTTTATGTATGTTAATGCAGCCTGACCGCATATCGGTCTGTGTATGTATTTTCACCTACTGTGAATGCATTTACACCAAGAAAAGGAAGTTACGGGTAAGTCAAAATTACTATTTTACTGAGCTATATATTTTATCTTGTATTTGGCTGGAGTCCTGCTTTACACTGTTTGTATAGGCATTACCAAAATGTACCCCATATCTCCCTTTTCCTCTCTAGAGCATCTCCCAGCATTACTTTTTTTCTTTTACCTTGTTTCTGTAGCCAGAAGCATAAGTGTTCGGTTTGATGCTAGGCTTAATTCACACCTAATGTTAAGGTAATTCCTGTGGCATGAATCCCAACTGTGCCATTAACGGCTGCCTCTGTCACCTGTTCAAGTGAATGATCGGGTAACAGTGGCCCCATTTGAAAGCGGCAGTCCATCAACACTCCTTATCACATACAGTTACATGTAATTGTATCACATATGATCACATGCGGAGTGCTGGCAGACTGCCACTTTCAAATGCAACAGACGTTTCCAAATTAAATATTTGGGATTTTGTAAGTTACTGCCATAGTAGTTATCTCAAAATGCACCTTAACATTAGGTGTGGATGAAGCCTTATAGTGTGCACTGTTTACTATAGATGCACCGAAATTTCGTCCGCCGAAACATTTCGGCCGCAAATGACACATGCAAATTCAGTGTATCCCAGCTTCTCTTCTCCCTGCTGAGCGCTGGTCTGTGTGCCTTCTGATGCAGCGCCAGTGCCCAGCGGGGAGAAGAGAAGCTTTCAGGATGGAGAGCGGCGCTGCGTGGTGACAGCTATAATTGTTGCAGGAGGCCGAGCTCTCCACTCTTACCTCCCGCCTCAGGCTCCTGTGTAAGGATGGAGAGCCGTCCATCCCTTCCTGTTCATTCATGATTGTGGACATAGTAAGTACACTATATCCACAATGTATGAATGAACAGGAACACTCAGTATAGATGCTTCCTACTCATTTATAACAGAGGCTGCAGAAAAAGAGATTGAGGACTCTGTGTCTTCAATCTCTTTTTCTATTTTAAAAGGTAAATATCAGGGAGCCAAATAACAGAGAACAATCGCAAGAGATCAAAGTGTAGTATCAAATTAAATTGTTTAAAAAGAAAAAAATCAATGCACTTACAAAAGCTGGTAAAATCTTCTGCCTGTCAAACAGCCAGAAGACAGTGGCTGTCAACCTAAGTGAAAGAATCCTCCTCAAAACAGAGCAACACTCTGTTTTGAGGAGAGAGCACGCTGCAGCCGCATTGCTCTGTGCCATTCCCAGGCAACTGTAAAGTAAAAATGGCTGCCACGCATGCACGAAAGCCCATGTTTTGAGTGGCCGGAAGACATGCTATGGTGCACAGGCGTGAGTGTGCACAGAAAGACGCGCAGACGTCCAGCGCATCAGAAGTGACGCTTCCACCTTGATGGTCTAGCCTATTTAGTGCTGATGGTCTTTCAGCTAGTATTCATGTTTGCCTGTACCCTGTCGGACTGCCTGCTGCTCGTTTTTGACCCAGATTGTTTGGACTCTCTCTTGCTTGCTGGCTGCCCCTGACTTCAACCTGTTTCATGGACTTTTCCTTCTGCCTGTCAATTCTGTACTTCGTTTCCTGGCTGCTTCTGATCTACGGCTGCCTTGACCACGCTCCAGACTCCTGATTCTGCTTCCATGCTGCCCGTCTGGTTTGACTTCTGGCTTTGCTGACTTCCCGCGTCTTCTGCACAGTGTCCGGTCCTCTCAGTGGTACTCATGCTCCTCGCTGTCCTCTCACACTCTGTTCCAAAATCCAGGGGGTGTACGACACGAGTCGCAAGAGAAGGCTCCTCATCTACCAGTCTCTCTCCAGGTACGTGATAGTACCATCAGCCACAATATGTCAGAGACCGAGAGGAGTGCTTTTTCTATGGAGACACTTTGCCAACAGCTGGCTTCCCTCACTCAGGCCTTGAAAAGTCTTCAGGAAGGCTACTTCCAACTAGAGGGATGTATGACTGTAATAGCCTTTTCTGTTTCCTCCTCTCCACCAGCTGCTGCTCCCAGTCATGTGCACCCCGTCCTAACAGTACCAACCCTAAAACCTCGAGTGGCTGCACCTGAATGTTTTTTTGGAGTACACCAAAAGTTCAGAAACGCATTCCAATTATACTTCAATTTGCATCTGATGCCACTCTCCAGAGAACCTCAGTCTTGGGTACACCACTTGCTAGAACAAGATTGTTCTATCCTAAACACCTTGGCTACCTTCTTTAATGCCATGACCCAGCTATACAACAATCCTCAGCGATCCTCAACTGCCAAGCCGGTGCTCCATTCTCTCCAACAGGGTTGTCGCCCTGTCAAGGACTAAGTTTCACAGCCCAGCAAATGGGGAGTCGACACTGAATGGAATGATGAAGCTCTCTGCCATCAGTTTCACTTAGGCCTCTCAGAGACTCGTAAAGATGGGCTTGCTCGTTTGGGGATACCCAACACCCTCGAGGAGCTCATGCGTTTGGCCATCCAATTGGATAGCAGAATTAGGTAGAGACCCATTGAAAGAGCTGGAGCTGCTCATCCTACATGGATGCTTTCCCATGTACCACTCTCTCTCTCAGCTCCACCTCATAAACCTCCTCCTTTTAAGAATGGACTTTCTCACATCATTCTTCCCCTCTGTCTACAGGTTCTGGGAAGAAGCATCCAAGTATCAGCTATAGTTGACTCCGGAGCTTGTAGCTGTTTTATGGATAAGGACTTCACTTTGAGTCACCAAATTCCTTTGGTAGCTGAGAACCAGCCTCTGATCATCCAGTTAGCAGATGGATCAAACCCCAGTTCCAGCCTAATCACCTTAGAAATTTGTTCCTTAATCCCCACTGCCGCAGACCACCAAGAAGATTTACATTTCAACATCATCACCACTGTTTCCCATTATCCTGGGAATTCCATGGTTGCAAATGCACAATCCTCTTGTCAATTGGGGGACAGGGACCCTTACTTTCTCTTTGCAATACAGAGACTGTTCAATACTTGGGGCTAATCATCTCCACCACAGGCTTCTACTTGGATCCACAAAAAGTAGCGGCCATTCTGGATTAGCCAATTCTGACAGATCGCAAAAGTGTTGAGCGCTTTGTGGAATTTCCCAATTTTTACTGAAAATTCATTAAAGGCTTTTCAGCTACTATCGGCCCAATCACCGAACTTACCAAACAGGGAGTCTGTTTCCAGTGGTCCCCCGCAGCCCAAATTGCCTTTGACAAGCTCACATAACTCTTCACCTCGCCATCAATTTTAAAGCATCCTGATCCTGCACTTCCTTATGTTCTCGAGGTAGACACCTCCGAAAATGCCATCAGGGCCATGCTTTCCCATCGGCAAGGGGAAAAAGCATTCTTCTCTCGAAAATTCAGTCCTCCTGAGAAGAACTATGATATGGGAGACCGGGAGCTCCTAGCTATAAAGCCCGCCCTGGAGGAATGGCACTACTTATTGAAAAGTGCGGCTCATCCGATTCTGGTCTTCATGGATCATAAAAGTCTTGAGTACCTTCGGCCAGCCAAGCGTCTTAGACTTTGCCAAGCCAGGTGGGCATAATTTTTCTCATGTTTTTTCCTTCACATCATCTACCGTCCTGGCTATAAGAACATCAAGCCTGACACCCTGCCACGGATGTATCCGGAAATGGAAGATTCGGGTCCTCCTGATAATATATTACCTGCACACGGTTTCTTGCTACTGCAAACTGATTTAAAGTCTTAGCTGAAACAGGCTTCTTCGGAAGATTCTACCTGCTGGTTTTAATTTGCAAGAGAAGGAAGGACTTTTTTTTTTCTGAGCAATCAAGTGTTTGTGCCTTTTGAAGTTCGGACCTTGGTTCTTGAACTTTGTCACGACCATCAATTGGGGTCATTTCAGGGTTGCCAAAACTTTTGAATTGGTGCAGCGTTTGTTCAGTTTAAGAGCTAATTGCCAGTCATATGTGCGGTCCTATGTGACTTGCATTTGGAATAAGAACGAAACAGCGAAATCGTGGGGACTATTACGACCACTTCCCATTCCGCCCCGACCTTGGGATATGGTCAGAATTGACTTCACAGTAGAATTATTTGTTTACATTTTCGGCAGACCGTTATCCCCGCTTTTTAACTGTGTGTTCGGCTCAGCCGAATCATATGCGTTCAGCTCGTCTGAGCTCTTCGGCTGCCTTTCAGGCTGCTGTACGCTCTATTGTGAATAGCCCTTACGGTGGCCCTTTGGCTCGTTAGTAAATATCCCTGTGTGCTTCATCCTACCAGCCCTTTAATGGATATTTCCCCTCTGCCACTTTCCACACTGAGCCCCACTGTTGGCCACGGGGAAATGTGTAGCTGTGCACTTGGTCTTCTTGCTGTTTTACAGGCAGATGATTTTACCAGCTTTTGTGAGGGAATGGGATTTTTCTTAATAAAGAATTATATTTGATACTACACTTGGATCTCTTGCACCTCTGTTGTTGTTATTTGGATTCATGGGCTTGTGGGGTGGCTCCAGGAGTTTGATTGACAGCAGCTCTTCCAGCTTTAATAAAAGTCATTTAACATGACAAAGCATTACTTTGACATGCTTTATGTGCAACCATTTATTAATATTACATCTTTTTTTCACTTTTAACACCATAAGACCGCAACAGCTCTGTGTGACCATGGGGAAAGGAAGGGAACTTCTGCAGGTAGCGTCAGAGGCTGCCTTATAGCTCCACCGATGGATCGCACAGTGCGATGCGGAGTAAGCACGGAACATCACGTGATCCTGTTATATGTTAGCTTCTAAAGGGTATTTCACCTTATTACAGAAAAACACATGAGTGCACATGCACAACTAGGGACAGGTCAATGCAGCCTGGGTAATGTAGATATGGAATAGCTGGGAGAAGGGCAAAGGTAGTAAAAAAATGCGTCACTTAACAGAATTATGCAAATGTAGGAATATACTCATTGAGAATGAACAGCTTGTTGACGGAAGTTTAGAATGGAAGTACATGTTTGAAAATATAGGTTGTTTAATAACAAGCAGAAAGTAATAACTTGAAGTGAGAGCAGATCTATATATAGTTTGATCTCATTATTTTATAGCTCATACCGTTTTTTCACAGCTCATTGCTGCCTTTTTCATATCTGGCCACATTTTGAAACTTTCTTGAAATATAAAAGACCACATTCATTGCAGAGATTCTTCATTTATGCTGCACTAGATCCAGTAATGATTTAAGTCGGAATAGAAAAATGTGGCTAATACAACTGCAAACTTTGAATTGTGCCCAAATGGATCGGCATCAATCTATCTGTAGCCGTCAATGTATTAATGGTTGAGAAATTCAACTATAGTGTTTTCAAAAGTATAGAATTGGAAAGCACGAACACTAAATATGTATGTGTATAGAAGTAGAAAGGATAGGAAGAATTGAAACTTATAAGACAGTAACAGAAGGGTGGGAACAGCTGGTGTTTATCATTTCCCAAAGATCAGTGCATGTGTTATACCAGCGGATATTCAAGAAAGTATTCTAGAAGGGAAAAGGGCAGCATTCTGTTCCTGAGAGCATATGAATTCTTCAGTAGCTTTATGTGACCTTATAGATATTTATATTGGCCAGTCATTGTGTAACTGTACACATTTATACAGTAAAGCAATGTTGGATGATTTTGGACCTTAAGAAAGTACATTTCTAACTTTTTACAGGATACCAACCTTTGTCAAATATACATTATACTGTGACTTGTTTATATTATTTTTTTCTTCCCAGTATATTATGGAAGGAATATATTTTGAAGGTGATTTCTACGGATTCTATGATTTAATTCATATTACTAAAAACAAGCACATGGCTACCTGAAAGCTATTTACAAGTTTCAGGTTTAACTTGATTAAAGTGAGAATGTTATTTTAAGAAAACAGTTCAAGGGTATTTCATTAGGCTACAGAAACGCTCAACCTCATTTCTTGTATAGAATTTAAATAAACGGTAACCCATTATAATGAGGGATGCATCATACACCTTTGTTTTTGTCCCTAATTTGTTGGAATTTGTTTTACATTTATGCAGAAAAAAAGATGAGTGGCGCCAGATGGTAGAAAGGTTGTTAATAGGACAACATTAGGTCTGACATTAAATTTGACATTGTAGCGCTAGGTTGAAATTGGCCAGTACAAACTGGAAACCAGTGAGGTCAGAAGTAAGGGGCAGCAAATACATCAGTGTGACAACCAGGCAGCTAGAATATAGGAGATATAAGCAATGGCAGTCCACACTTTCTTTTTTTTTTTTTTTTTTAATCAAGTCCAGCTTTCTTAGCTTGCTGTTGACCAAAATAAGCCAGCACAAAGTCAAGTCAGAAGTATGATGTGGCAAATCTATTATTGTGAGAGCAAGGCAATTAGCCTCAGAAGTAGACATCAGAATTGGCCGTCAATATACTGTATTTCATTCTGTACAGGTTTCCTCTGAAAGATGTTTTGGTAGTAACCTTTTTTGCAACTCACTGGGACCCAGATTTTAGATCAATCTTTGTTTAAAAAAGTAAATTCCCCCTCAAAAATATTTTCAAATTTGGGTTGTGCAGGGGCCAAATGGCACCCCTCCCCCTTTTTTCTGCTTTCCCTTTTTCACTCTGCAGATTCTGCTGTTCCCCCATACCATCACTATCCTCCTCTACGTTTCTCTCTTTCTGCCCCCCACTTATAATCTACCATGCTACTAAAACTTGTAGCTCCATCCTTCTTATTTGTTACATAAGCTCCCCTGAAATGGGGAATTAAATATGCTACCCTGATTTTTCTGCTTACCAGATCAGAATGCATTGCACTTTACACTTTTGTAAGTGGATTATTGCAGGTATTTGAGAACCAATGTTCTATAATATTTGAGGAGTTAATATCTGTTTTGCATCACACATTTCAGTACTATTTGTCAATAGGGCTTTACTGTTTTACGGACAC